>NC_053162.1:40546866-40846866 GCF_016835505.1 Polypterus senegalus
AAAAGAAAATCAGAACACATCACACCAGTCTTAGCGTCACTACACTGGTTACCTGTGTCATTCAGAATTGACTTTAAAATTCTGCTTATGGTTTATAAAGCCTTAAATAATCTCGCCCCATCTTATCGGAATGTCTGACACCTTATATTCCAAATCGTAACCTCAGATCCTCAAATGAGTGTCTCCTTAGAATTCCAAGAACAAAACTTAAAAGAAGTGGTGAGGCGGCCTTCTGCTGTTATGCACCTAAAATCTGGAATAGCCTGCCAATAGGAATTCGCCAGGCTGATACAGTAGAGCACTTTAAAACACTGCTGAAAACACATTACTTTAACATGGCCTTTTTATAACTTCATTTTAATTTTAATTTAACTTAATCCTGATACTCTGTATGTTCAATTCATCATAATAACTATTCATGGTGGCTCTAAAATCGGTACTGACCCCTACTCTCTTTTCTGTTTCTTTTTCCGGTTTCTTTGTGGTGGTGGCCTGCGCCACCTCCACCTACTCAAAGCTTCATGATGCTCCAACAATGATGGATGGATTAAAAGGAAGAAGTCTACGTGACCATCATCATCATCATCAAGCCCTTCCGTGAGAATCCTAAATCCAAAGAGGACTGTTTCATTTATGTTAGGTAGAATGCCCAGAGGGACTGGGCGGTCTCATGGTCTGGAATCCCTACAGATTTTATTTTTCTCCGCCGTCTGGAGTTTTTGTTTTTTCTGTCCCCCCTGGCCATTGAACCTTACTCTAATTCGATGTTAATTAATGTTGATTTATTTTGTTTTATAATTGTGTCTTTCATTTTTCTATTCTTTAATATGTAAAGCACTTTGAGCTACTGCTTGTATGAAAATGTGCTATATAAATAAATGTTGTTGTTGTTGTAGATTATATTCTGTAATTACAGCCACATTAGCTCCACAAATGAGACACACGGGTTCAGTAAACATATACTCAGCCTCCCATCGGTTTTTAAAGGCTCTATTTTCAGAATCAACTTTTCTCTTCAGCATCATGTGAGCTAGCTTCGCAATAACTTGCAGCATCATAAGCTACACTTGATTAACGCGGTAAGTGTTCGGCAAGGCAGCTGAAGCGCTGCATTATGGGATCTGTAGTTTATTGTGTTACCAGCGCTTCATATACCCGGGCCATTAATAACAATAATACAGTATATAAAATGATCTCGCTGGGCGGATATAATTACACGCCGGGCGGATGTGGCCCGCGCCCTTGAGTTTGACACATATGGACTAAATAGAACTTGAAAAGATATATTTTTTCAAATGTGATCGCGCAATTCAGATAGAGTTGACGCGCACTACAGCCTGCATGCCTCAATAAGTCATCCTCCCTCGCTCTTACTTTTTACCGCTCATCTAATGAATACACTGAGTATGGCTTTACCAAAACAATCATTGATGGCGAATAAAGTATCCATTATTCGAGTATGTAGATCGGGATATATATATATACATACATATATATATATATACCGCGTATCGCAGCGGAGAAGTAGTGTGTTAAAAAAGCTAGAAAAAGAAAAGGGAACATTTTAAAAATAACGTAACATGACTGTCAATATACAGTATTTGTTTTGTGAGTGTTACTGAGTGTTGCTGTCATCAAGGATTTGATTATCATTATTTCTTTCAATCAGGTTCGTATTTGTAGGATGTGTTGTGTTCAAGTTACATTCCGTGTTTGTCAATCGTTGTAAAGATGACAGGTTTCATTCATCGATTCGTTTCTTACTGCATCAATAAACAGCTCGTCTTCTTCTTTATCTGAGACCTGACACACTGCATGCACGGGTTTTTTACACTGTCTTCCTTTAGCGGACATTGACTTTTTCCAACGTGTGCTTTGTTTCCGCAGTAGTTGGATTTATGAATGTGCTTGTATGTATCAGACGCTTCATATTTTTTGCTGCCTTTTCAATTGTTTAATTTGGTTTTGTTCAGCTCTTTGGAACTGTTGCTTTTATCTGTGCACTGCGTCAGTTCACGTGAGCCACTCGGTGTACATGCATCGAAGGTTCCCAGCTGTGCTGGTGCCATCTCGTGCTATGTCCATGGCTGTATTTAATGTTACCTTAGTCCTGGCACTTAAAACTTTCTCTCGCAGTTTCGCTGAGTTTGTGTCAAACACCACCCTGACCATCTCATCTTCCTCTCCATAAGCACAGTCCTTCACCCGTGAATATTTACCCGTGGCAGTTTGCTATTGGATTGCCGCTGACGGACGGCCTTATATGGGCAGGCACTAAATTACAAACGCCAGCGGCAGCCTGTCTATGAACTTAATTTAAAGTGTAGGTTTACATTGTGCTTTGTTTCCGAAGTAGCAGAACTCATGAATATGGTTGTATATGTCATTCGCTCGCTTCTTATTGTTTCGCTGCCTTCTCAATTATATAATGCATGTTTTCTTCAGCGCTTTTTTGAGGTCTTCCTGGTTTTCTATGTACTGCGTGATTACGTGGGAGGCGTGATGATGTCACACGAAACTCCACCCCCACGGCGTTGCAGCTCATCTCCATTACAGTAAATGTAGAAAAACTGCTTCCAGTTATGACCATTATGCGTAGAATTTCGATATAAAACCTGCCCAACTTTTGTAAGGAAGCTGTAAGGAATGAACCTGCCAAATTTCAGCCTTCCACCCACACGGGAAGTTGGATAATTAGTGATGAGTGAGTGAGTGAGTGAGGGCTTTGCCTTTTATTAGTATAGATTACGTCGGATCGTTTAACTCTTTCGATTCTATGTTGCATCACTTCTCCATGATCATAAAGTTACACCTGACCAAATTGTGTTTTTTTCGAAATTAAACTTGTCGTAGCTGTAATTGTTGCGGTAACACAGATTCTCATAGCGTATGGTTCATTATTGTTTAAATCAATGTTTTGTGCATTGAATGATGCTAATGCAAAAAGGTTATTGTAGACGCGTATATTTTGCCTGTAGTGTTTGTGGATTTCACTTTCACCAAACAACAAATCTTTTAATGCTTGCGGAAACACCTCTTCATTGGGATGCAGCAGTACTTTTCCCTGATGACAACACAAATTAGATGATCTACAAGTCTCTGACATAAACTTTAAAGCCTTACAATATCTACATACTTTTGATATATCACCTATGTCCATATATTTGATTTCTTTTTGCTGTTCCGTTATTTCATCTAGTAATAATTTCTATTTGCTTGCGCGAATATGATCTGTACTTTTTTTTTTTGATACTTTCGAATTTTAGTACTGTCATATTTTTTAACTTGCTCTGCGTTTGTATCAGGCCAAGGTTTCTTTTTGAGCCTTTCGAATACCACTGCTTTCACAATCTGTAACCTGCTCTGCACGTGTATGGCTCCAACGTTTATGAACGTTTTTATGAACTTCTACTGTGTCTTTTACTCTTTGTCTTTTATTTCTGATCCCGTTTGGACCTGCAAGGTTTTCAATTCCACTTGTTCTGGGCCGATTATTAATTTCCTTGCCTAGGTGACCGTCTCACGGGAACAGGCTTCCAATGGATGTCAGTATGACGTGACTTGACCGTGTCGCGGGAAATGAGTGTCTCTGCCTCTCTGTCTCTCTTCAGAAGATTATTTTTTTTAATAATAGAAAGATATTTCCTGCATTTATATTCATGCATGTACACACGGGCGATAGCTAAATGGCTCAAAAAAGGATAATTCCATGCCATGGGAACTTCCGCCTGGGCTTGAAGACACTTCCATTTCTGGGCTCAATAGCATCACTTCCGGTTCCGGCCTGGATGACATTTCCCCTGTCCGGCTTTGAAACCTCCATGTTTTGTCGGTCTTGCCATTTCTGTTTTGGATTAATGTCTGTTAAGACTTTTGAACAAACCTTTTCTTTTTTAACAGCCTATTTTCAAGTATACAGGTGGCTGCCCCGAAACTTTTTTGCTGTGTTGTTTGAACCATTTCACAAATATACAGTATATATACATATATAGTATTAGAAAGTAAAAGTAAAAAATAATACATATCAATTTCATGATAGAGAAGCTACAATATGAAACAAAATTACAATATCTCTTATTAATGAATCAAACGGCTTCTAAACAATGAACGATGCTGAATGATAAGGTATGTAAAAAGTAATGAATGGAAGGCACCTTTCAGAAGCCTAATCTAGCATACTGCTTTAGAAGAACTGCAAATGCCAAACTATCATCATATTCTAAAAACCACTCTCTGGTGGCTAAGTAAATCATCGATGAGCGATACTGTAGTGCAATTCAATTACACTATGTTTATTCAGTTAATGAAAAGTAGTGTTAAAGATAGAAGGGGTTCTATTAAAAAACATTTTAAATAGTAACAGCAAAAATATCAACAGTAATAATAATAATAATAATAATAATAATACTACTACTATTTTAATTACTGGTAGTAGATATTGTATCTTAGGTAGCTTATAAAAGCAAACTATAACACATTTAATGTTTAATGGTATCAACCTTTAGCACCAGGAAGCCAGAATAATTGCTAAACAGATCATTTTTCCTTACGTCTCAGATGTTTATGTCAAAAATCAACAGTTTATGTGTTTTACCTTCATCAGAAGGAGCTGCTCTGCTGGTTTCCTTAGGTGATGAGACAATAATCTCTGGTGAGACAGCTTCCTCTGTGGCACAAGAGATATTCTGCTTCTCTTTAGTGAATGCTCTCTTTATAGCCTCCCTTCCCCGATGTGTGGCTACAAGGTTTTGAAGAAATCGATTTCTGTAAAATGTCCAAACAAAACAAATAAGTGTGTGTCTGAGATTGATTTTAACTCCTCCACCATAGCTGTCTTAGTCAGGCAGTCTTTGAACAGGAACCCAGATACTCAATGGATTACTGTCTTCAGACTAAGTGAAGAAAACAGGTCAAAAAAAAAAAAAAATCATAGCATTTTTTTTTATTAGTTATTTCCTAAAACAGGACTTGATGGATAGATTATATTTTTTATATATGTATATAACCATCTTCATTTCAAAACACACACTATCCCAGTCACCATGTGAAAAGCCACAATCAACAGATAGGCATCTCCCCTTGTAACTCACCAATCACCTCTATACAGAGCAATTAAGCCTCTCTAAAGGCTACCCAAGTCTAGATTGTTACCAACAGTCCACTAGTATGTACTGTTATCTATATTTAGTCATGTGGCAAGGCAGGAACAAATTTACAATGCAATTTGGAATACATAATTCCACTTTGCCAATTATACCTGCCTTTTCATGATCTGTCTACATATTTTATAAAGACAGATAAAGGGTTGTGTTTCGCCTAGAGGCATATTGGGGTATGCATTAATGCCAATTTGAGGTTTAGGCACTGAGACGGAGAAACAAAATGGACAAGATTTTCCCACTCTCCAATTATATGCTGTCTGTAAGCCTAAGTGTGTACCTGGAAAGCAAAAATTAAAATATATCGTTGGATGCCTTGTTATTAAATGCTATAGATTATGCAACAGAAAAACAGAACAAGACACCTATAATATCCTTATTTTATAAAAACATGCTGCTTACAAAAGATTGTCACAGGGCAACAGTGATACTTGTATCCTGTTGTAAATTTAAATCTACATATAAAGTTTTTAACTGAGTGACAAAAGTAGCAGAAATCACTAGTAGGTACCTATCATATATAATCTGAAATCATGAAGTTCTGTAAAATGAGATTTTAGCCAAGGTGGGATATTTTCAGTGCATCATGTTTACACATTGAGAACAATCCATGGCTTCCAGAGTCAATCACTCCTGGTTTAAAATACAGCAAACATATACAGTGAAATGTCTGAAAACTTTAGAACACTTATATAAATGAGTGAGATGAGTAATAATGTAAACCAGATTTACTGAACTTATTTTCAGCTTCACTGAGGAGAGAGGATGAAAACTACTACAGCCACATACTTGATGATTTATTGGTAACAATATGAGAAAATGCACCAACACCACAGCACCCATAGGGCTTAATAGCCACCTCATGCACCAGCACTGAAGCTACAATACTTACTCAAACCTTCTCAACACGGGTTTGTCCATATTTACCGGGCAAACCTCCTCCATCCTGAGAAAAAGACATGGCATGGAAATGGTTTGCTAACAGGTAAAGGTCAACATGGAAATACAAAAATGGCAATTCAATTCCTAGTAACCGAAGGCATGGTCAAGAACAAAACAGTACCATTCAGTTTTTAATAAAACTAGCTTCCTGGAAAGTCAATATACTGCACAAACTGGCAGCATTAAATATACACTATAATATAAATTCTGATTGAAAAGCCAACACCTGTAAAATATGCAGGCTTTCAAAAATGATATAATTTCATATAGCTATATATTTGAATTATAGGGCAGTATGTTATACTATATTCCCTTACACTAAAGACATAGTTGACTGGGTACTGGGCATGAAACTTCAAGACCATATGTTTATATCCACTACTGATCAGACACACCAATGCAGAACTCCAGATGTCAAAAAAACATGTTGGATACTGTGACTATTTTTTTTGTCTAAATACTGTACATTGGCCTCACAAGGTGAACATGATTTACTAGATAAGCTAAAAGCACTGCTATGTCTGTACATTTTATTTATCTATTTTTTTTTTATAAAACACTGCCTGTAAAGCGCATACTTCACTAAATTAAGAAATATGGAAAGCTGATAAAGCTAAATACATTTTCTATGCATTTCCTAGTAACAGTCTCCTTAAATCTGCTGCTAACTCAACAAGATGAAAGGTACAGCAGACAAAATGAAATTCATTTTCTCTCTCTTTCATCAGGCTCCCTGTAACCGGTTACAAAATTCTCAAATGAAACTTAAAAAAGGAGAACTAAAGAGCTGTGATGCTTTTTGATCTTTATTTCAATCTAATTAGTACTTCATCTAATGTAACAGATTACCTGTAGTGAAAATTTTTGCTCTGTACTGAAAAGGAGACTATTTCAATCTTACATTACAGAATTAAAATGTACCCCTTTAATAAATTAAAGTTGTATTTAAATTTAATCTACGACACGCATCTTATTCTTACACTAAACTAGCTTTTGCAGAGTTAATAAGGCTACTGTTTTGGCTGCATTGTGCCGATTATACTCCTACTTTACCAAGCTTAATTGTAAAAGAATTTTGCTTGGTTATAAACTGAAACAGTGCTTTCTACAAAAAAAGAGGATCAATTTGAAGATTACCGTTATACTGGACAATATTCAAACCTTTTGTCATTGTACATTACAGAGTAATTGCTGGCTGGTTGACAGTTAATCAACAGCACAATTTGTATACAACTCTCAAAATCAAAAATATTTCCCTTGATTTATGTAATTTCATTACTTACTACTGTATAAAGAGCCATACTTCAATCAGTTGTTCCAGGAGTAGGGGTTTGGGGGTGAATGAAGATATGGGTGAAAAAGACAAAGCAAAAGAGCGGTATAACACAAACATATTTCAGACTGGGTTATAATTGCAGTAGAATTACATACAAGCTGGAAAATTGGCAGAAGGTTAAAATGCAGAATACTGGGAAACCTTGCATCCTGCCCTGTTTAAAAGTCATTTGCATATGAGAAGATAGAAAAGGATAATCAATTTATGTCACTCCATGGCCAAAAGTGAGCAGTGACAGATATTTGCCATCTCTGCAGGCTGTTTTACTTTTGTTTTAAACTTTGAACAAAGGTTATGTCATGCTCTTAGTCAATTAATACTGATTGAGGAATTGCTTTCATCTGGATTTAACATTTATTTAAAATGCTCTAACAACTAACACATTTTAACATAGACCTGGCACCCAGGTCTAGTTCTAACTATTATCATAGTCCATGGAATCAATGGAAATATAATTTAGGATATAAAACCTTTCATCACTGGAAGATCTCTGAAGGCAAAACATATTATGAACTTTTACCATCTAATTGGAGCACATATGCTTGAACAGGAATGGTCAATTGTTTATCTTTTATTAGTGAAAAGTACCATTTCATGTGTAATCAGTGCAACACATGGCAGGCCCATCCCCTAACTACTGCCATAGTGATTCTTGGGTTTGGAATTTTTTCACATCTCTTCTCTGGTGATTTATATGAAAATGGTTCATTTTAGGCTACAATTATTTCAAAGCTTCCACATAAAAGCGTACTTTTTCCTGTTAAATGATAGAAAGCCATGATGGTTCTATTTTAACAGCAGATTGTGTTTAAAAATATAAAAGTCACAACACCTATTACAGAAAAGAAACATCAGTATGCTCTACATACCACTTCTTTCCTCAATGTCTTAAGCTTCACATTTCTTCTTTAATGGTAAAAAAAGCTGATTAAAGGATTATAAAAAGGACCTCACTCTTAAAATGGTCACATTCTGTATTCTGAAGCTTAACTGCTGCACAAAACACATCTGTTTTTACCACAGAAAAAAATGCCAAGATAGGACTGCAATAGAAAATGAGTAATAAAAAGAATGTGGATATTCTTCACATGTGGCAGATCACAGCAGTACCATCTCTAAAGGAAAGGAGGCAAACTGTCTATTTGTGCCTAAGCCAGCATCAGAGGGCCCACAGAAACTGCTGAGTACAGTATTGAAAGAAAGCCAAGAATTAAAATATGAAGACTCAAACAATAAAAGTAAGCAGTTCCTCTGATGCAACAAACAGAGAAGTCATTTGTGAAAAGGAACTTTTATTGAAATTGTTACATTAATTAGAAAGAGCATTTGGGTGGTCTTAAAAATCATGCTGTAATAGTAAAGAATGTGGTCTATCAGAATCAATAGCTGATTAGAGAAAGTTTTCCAATTTGTATGTATTATTATTCTCTGTATCTGTGCAGCAGCAATAATGGTTACAATGGTACCTGTCAAGGGGTGGGATATGCAACATTAGACAGCAAATAAACAGTCGGCTCTTGAAGGTGATGTGTTGGAAATAGGAAAAATCGGCACATGCAAGGATCTGAGAAACTTTGACAAAGGCCAAATTGTGGTTTCTAGATGACTGGATCAGAGCATCTCCAGAATGGCAATGTCTTGTGGGGTGTTCCCGATATGCAGTGGTCAGTGCCTACCAAAAGTGGTGCAAGGAAGAACTACCAGTGAATCTGCAACTGGGTCATAGGCGCCCAAGGCCCAATGATGCACATAGGGATCAAAGGCCTGCCCATTTTCTCCAGTACCACAGAAGAGGTACTCCTGCAAGCATTGAAGCTTGCTGTGTATGAGGCTGCATAGCTGACCTGTATAAATGCCAATGCCGACTCCTGTCCACAATCAAAAGCACCTACAATAGGCATATCAGTGTCAGAACTGGACCATGGAGCAATGGAAGGAGGAGGCCTTGTTTGATGAATCACTTTTTTTTTCTTTCTTTTTTTTAGATCATGCAAATGGCAGGGTGTGTTGGTAGGAAGCCAGCAGAAGCAGTATAATGCTCTGGTCAATGTTCTGGCGGGAAACCTTGGGTCCTAGTATTCATGGGGATGTTACTTTCACACGAACCACCTACCTAAAGATTGTTGCAGACCACATACACCCCTTCAAGGCAACAGTGTTCCTTGATGGCAGCATCCTGTTTCAGCAGGGTAATATTCCCAAAAACACTAACAAAAGCATTCAGGAATGGTTTGAGGAACATGACAAAGAGTTCAAGGTGTTGAATTTGTCTCCAAATTCTCTAGGCCTCAATTCGCTTGTGCATATCTTTAGGATGTGATGGAAAAACTGATCCATGAGGATCCCACATTGCAACATAAAGGACTTAAAGGATCTGCTGCTAACAAGTGTTTTTCTAGTTTTAAAATACTGTACTTTTTAGTTTAAGTTTTAATTAATTTTTTTCCCCCATTTTCTAATTTTTGTTTTTATTTTGCTTTTTATTCCGTTTTTATTTTGTCTTTGTTTTTTAAAAATTAACTTTTAGTTATGGAAACAATTCTATTAGCTTGATATTGTACACCAAAATGTCCACAAGGACAAAGTTTTCGAAGTGGAAAAGCACAGCTTCCTTTATAGTTGTCAAATCATATATCCTTCATGTTGTACTTGTCAATTTAATACATAAAATTTTACTATCTCAGACAGAACTCAGAGTGACAAAATTCTCATGTTTCTCAGTTTTCTCATGATAATGTGACATTTGAAGTCTCCCAGTATAATAAAAAAATAAGAAACAACAAATGTACTCTGATGTCATTTGTTACTTTAACCTGGAAACAGGTTTAAACAAATCGTTATTTATTTTCAAAAATACTTACATTTTTATTTATGAGATTCTGTTTGAGAGCAGTAAGATCAACACACACATATGCTCTTATTTTATATTTATTTTTGGTATTTCATGATGCTGACTATATGCCATCTACCAATTTCAAAATTTTTAAAAATGTATTTTTTCAGGAAATTGTAACTTTAATTATTTTTTGAAATACTATCTTCATCACCATGTCAACAATGTTGATATAAGTAATTGCAGAAACAGACATGCAAAATGTTCCATGTACTGTATATACTGCCGTTTTACAGGCATATTATTTATATTAAACAAAAATCTGTTATAGCAATATCTTACACCATTCACTCAAGAAGCAACATGTAATACCAGGGAATCTCCCTGTGAATCTAAACTAGGAGAGCATAATTTAACTATGTATGTAGGAATAAACATTTTTTGGGATGTGAGAGTGTTTAATGACACACTTCTAATATTCAGCTAAATAATGTATGAAAGTTATGCACAGTCAGTCCACATAAGCATATGCAAACTTCATATAGACACTAACCAGGTTAGCAGTTAAACCTGAACTCATGGCACTTGTACAGTAATAATAATAAGAATACAAATACATTTTATTTATTCCCATGCTGAATAAGCTTCACAAATATTTAAAGGAATACAAAAGGGATAAAAGCAAAAAATTACATTAACATAGAATGCAAACTAATATCAAACACTAATAATACATATCTGAACGTCAAACTTCTAAATCAGATTAAGAAACAAGTAAGAACAAAAGCAAAGAAGAAAACCACAAACAAATAACATAATGTGTGTAGGATTATGTAAGAATATAAATGTTGATTACAATCATCCAAAACAATAAGCAATAATGAAGAAAGGGTAAGAGTGGATTTTGTTATCAGTTTTACAGCCATATACTGCAAAGAGATTAGCCATTCAATTGCTATTCATTTGTTCAGATGGAGTTGCCTTATGCGTAAATGCAATGTGCAGTAAATCAGACAGTTATAATACTTTACTATTACTAAGCCATCTGTTAAGCACAGCAATGTTGAATAAAGAAGTTTATTTCAATATAGAGCAGATTTGATACATTATTCTTATTAAAATAAACCCTAAGCAGGATGGTGCACATCAGAATTAAGAATGCTGATTAGCTCCCAAGCACTGCCTGGGGATGTCACAACCCTGTCAAAAAACTTTGCAGTGCCGAGGCATTCTAAATATATCAAGATAACTGCAGTCTGTCATTTGCTTTTGATTGAGAATTTCAAATAGAGACCATTCATTACGACAGAGTAAAAGGAACATGCTTCGTGACACTGCACCACCCAAGTTAAAACATCAGTAGTAATAACTTCATTAAAACTAAATGTACAAGTGTATCAGCAGCTTGTCTGGTAACACTGACTACAAGTTAATCATCTGCCTAATTTGTTACTACAATGGTACCACCTTCATACAAGTAAAAAAAAAAAAAAATCAAAAATTCTTAGGCACATAATACATTTTTTTCCTAGTCTAAAAATTGGCTGAATTTGAAGCTAAGTGAGCTTGTCAAATTCTCCATGGCTCTAATTTTCAAAGTATTTAACAGTATCATCCAAGGTAACTAACATGTGTCATATTTAAGCATCTTTTTCTTGAACTTTGGTGAAATCTACCTGCAACTCAATGGCAACAGGACATTTGTGACCAATGGTTAACTATGGCCAGTGAAATCCACAGAATAAGTCACAGACAAGTAATGAGGCTCTCAGTACTTTCTCTCCAAGCCTGTAAGATGCCTGAAATTACCAATGAATTTATCATGGAGTACTTACACATGCACATAAATATATGCTCATCACTAAACTAATACGACTTACTATGACTCCCTGGTTTTAAATAATTTTAATAAATATACCAACAACTGCACTCTCACATGAACATTATGCACAAAGACAACAGTGTGGAAAATCAAGATTACAATTACAAAAACTAGATTTGTTTTCATTTTTATTTTGTCATTTTCAATTTAGATCTGGTTTTTAGTCTGAGAATAACACTGCTGCTAACAGCTTGGTGCCAGATACCACACAATATTGGGTAGGTGGTTTTAAACGTTGTGCCTGATTGGTGTGTATATTTAAAAAAAATGTACACTTGAATAGACTTTTCATCAAATGTAAACAGGTTTTTAGCAGTGAACAAATTAAAAAGAAAAACTCAGTTTTCAATTGCTGTTTGCATTTTTGAGATTTTAATGATTCTCTGTATTGTTTTCAGCTTGAATTAAATTGGCATATAATTGACAGTCAAAGACCATGCACTGCAATACTACAGTTATCAGAATTGCCCTATTGTTCTATTAGCAATGCTGGTACAGTATTACTTACCAAACTGAGTCTGTTTCATCCAGTCTACACAAGGAAAGGAGTTTGAAGCAGACATATATATTTTGCAGGACAATAGAAAAGGAAGAGATTAGAATATTGGCAAAGAAGAATAAATGGCTTGGGAAGAAAAGTTGTATCAGTTAAAAGCAAGATTTAGAAAGACAGAAACATTGCGGTTCATTCAGAAAGGAATTTTAAGTGTGAAGCATAAGACAGGAACCATAAGCACTCTAACAATGGCGTTTCTTTGAACATACAAACCAGCACAAAAAAGGATGATAAACCTGCTGCTTTACTAGGTCTTCTTGTAATCTATACATTGTTATGCCTATAGGCAACAATCAAATGTTAATTGTGCCAACTTAATGGGAGGCAAAACCTGCCTTTAGGGAAGCATCTTAGGAAATCGTTTTCATGTAAACTCTAGAAGTCCAGAAATGTTAAATATTTTTTTATGACTGATGTGTTAAAAAAGTGTTAATGGCTGGACTTGCTGTCTTCTTAGGTTAGTGGACCAAAGCTCCAATGTTAAACTAGAACACTGAATTTCTTTACAAATGGATAAAATACAAGGTAAAAATAATTGATGAATCACACCAAGTATCTGACAGAAACATTTACATCAGCCCTTGTATAGCATTAATTAATGTTAACCTTTGTTTGCAGCAGTTATCCCTATTTAGAGAAGTTTTACTTTTATATATGTAGCTTTCAAAGTGAATAATATATGTATTATAATTCTGAAGCATGAACCCAAGCATGAAAGACTTACTTGAAAATACTCTTTTCACCACTTTTTGCATTCTCCTCTGATGAAGGATTAGCTGGGGGAGAGTCTGGTTTGTCCACAGGAGGGGATAAATCCCTTAGTACAGAGCTGCAAAAAAAGAGGAGATCTCTGTAAGTCATGGAGGGAACTTTATTCCAGCTCAATCAGTCCATTAGTTTAAATAATCAATCTTGCAGTCTTTAGAAAAAATATAGCTGTGGCATGTTCCTACAGTCAGAAGCATTCTCAGCAACACCAGAGAGTCCTCATTTTGTTTCTCCAACTATTTAAGTAAATATCCAATAGGAAGATGATGGAATTTTGTACATTATACATTGTAGTAACCATACCATTCAGAATTAACTGTACAGGAAAACACTTAGTACAAAATACAAATCAACCCAGGTGCAGTTAAACTCACATATCCTCACAAAATATCCTCAGTGTTACAAAGTGTCTTGCTATATATAATAAGCACCATCGAAATGTACTTTAGAAGCTACTGCTCTCTAGCATAATTGTTAGCTCATCCTGAATTTCTTTTCAATGGGACATAGGATAGTCAGGATAATTCCAAGTCCCTGTTTAAATTAAACTTATATATCTTTAGGATGTAGAAGACAAAGCAAACCCTTATTGAATGTTTGTGTTAATAAGTACAGAATATTGGTATAAAGTGTAATGAACAAGACTAAAATCCAACCTCTCTCTCTGAAGCTGTAAAGTAGCATCACTTACCACTACACCACCTGATATTTTAAATGCAAGGGATTTTTTGCACATAATCTCTATACCAATTCACTTAAATTATAATAAAAAGCAGACACCAACCAAACCAACTGTTAAACGAAAGTCTTAAAAATAAACAAACATTCCGTCACAATATCTGAAAAAGCATAATTTATAACCAGATTATAAAAAGATCAGCAAAATTACAGCAAAGGCTTGATCTGTACAGTATTTTTGTTGGCTTTACACATGCTAATAAAAATAAGAACTACTAGTCAATGCATACATTTAATTTTATAGCCCTGTGCCCACCCTGTTGTCCCAGGACAAAGAAGAACTTGCATCCAAATGACATTTCAAACCTTCAACCACATCAAAATGACACCACCATAGTAGAAAACATTTCCAGCGTAACAGGTATTTTTTCCCCTTTGTTGACCCAACAAGAAAAGGATGATGACTACAAGTGAAAAAGCACTGGAATTCCTAAAATTTGGGAACAATGTCTCAATTATATTGTTTTAAAAAATGGAATGCAATGATAAATTAGTTTGTTTGGCTGTTTATAAAGGAGAAACAAAACCTAAAACACAAAGAAAGATTAAACTGAAAAGGCTATATGTGCTAAACACTCTGCTAAATGATTAATATACTTCAAATAAATATGATTTGGGTATGCACAACAGTAATGAAACAAATGGAATACAAACCTAGCAGCCACTGCAGTACTGCCTGCTACTAAAGATTCTTGTCTTCTGGCTAAACTGACAGGTACCACAAAATGACTGACAAATGAATGCCCACTGCTTGGGAGACTTGGGCTATGAGAAGAAAATTTGGTTTTAGAACAGAAAACATTATTTGAAAAGCTGAATGGGATGCTTGTGCTAATCTGCATAAGTCATGAAGATGAAGCTTCTGCAGAGATCAATGGCAAGTGAAATCATGCAACCCAAGTCAAGCACACGATTCCAGTTAGTAGAATAACCTATGCAAAGTCAGGAGACTGACATATCTGAACTAGTTTGTTTCATTCATGGTTCAATTCGGTTTGTACTTTGATAAATACAGAATTAAGGATTGATTAAATAAATAAATAACTAAGTAGATGGATAAATAAAGGCTCCAAGTGAAAAACAGCTAGGTACCCCACCCACTTTCATGTCTTTGTGTTTTGCCAAATTTGGAACTGTATCTTATCTTCATGCACAAATGTTTAAATTTTCACCTCTTAATATTAAGAAACACTAAGGTTAAATGGCAAATAAATACCACAAAAAAAATGTGTGATTTATATGTACCTGTATGCTTCTAATACATGCTAAGAAACGTAAAGCCATCGTAAAGAACAATGATTGAAAAAAGTAGTTTTTTCTGAATGCACCTTGACTCCAAAACATTCAATAACACAGACAAGGTAGTAAAAAGCCACACTCCACTGCAAAGCTACAGATGATAATTTTACAACTTGCAAGATAAAAGATGCTGCAAAGAGAAGGACAGAAGTCAAAAAGTGGAGAGGGATAAATGTGTGTGTTTTGTGTAGTCAAAGTTGGCATCAAACAGCTGTGCACAAAGTAAAAATATATTACAGGTCACGGGTGAGTGGTCATTTTTAACTGGATTCTGTTGGTTTCTTATTTTAAAGCCACAATGACAACCATTGATTCAGACAGAGTGTAATTACTTCTGTTCTGCAATTGTAAAAGGAGTGTTAATAACCAAACTACAACTACAGAACCCAAGTTCAGTAAATAGTTAGGAATAAGCACATTTTTACAGCAAGCCAAAAGATTCTGAGAGGGGAGTATGTGCAAATTATTAATGGATAAAACTGAGGGCACAGAATACAAATAATGTTTTAATTACATGATATTTAGTTAAAACAAATTTTAAATGGGTAGCTTATATGCCTTATCTATTCCAATTCTGTGAAAAAAATTTATCTACATATCACAACCATCCAAATTCAAAAAGATGTGAAGACAGCAGAAACCTGGGTTTCTGTCCAAAAAAAAAGGCAAAAACTAGGCCAGGAAAAAAAGCCTGTTTGGCTCAGAGGTATTTACTAGACTCAAACTGTGGAAATATCATCAGTGAAGGTCACACGACATCCATATTGTTCTCCATATTCCTTCAATTAAGTACTTACCAAAACAGTGTCTAAATAACAACAACAAAGAGGAGGATGCTCTAAAGGTTATATGAGACAATGACTGCATTCTGCAGTATCTGTCAAGAAACCCTAAACACATTAATTTACATTGAGGAAAGAGATCTTTGAAGAAATTGGTCCTAAAATCTTAAGGACTAATGGCCCAAGCCAAACTAAGGCTTGAAATGATAGCCATCTTCTCAGCATATGATGATGGGGTTTGCTTGCTTACTCCTACCAAATAAGTTCTTTAACAGGTGACTCAAAATGAGCCCAACACCTTTCGAATCAATAAAAGTAAAATCTGGAATAAAAGACACTTCAAAATGTCCTTGATGAGTAATAAATAGTATCTTGGATGTATCAAGGCTGTATCTTGCCTGAAGGGGCCTGAGTTGCCTCGAAAGCTTGCATATTGTAGTCTTTCTAGTTAGCCAATAAAAGGTGTCATTTTGCTTAATTCATACCTAAATAGTGATACATGAATATAGCGCCGTTTAGAATGATATTTTGCATTACACTTTACAGAATCACAATGATTAGGCTAGCACTAGTTTGTGCATCAAACAAGCGTCAGGATGACTAGAGTTGTCAGCTATTTCCATCTCTTATTTTGTAAACTAAGTGGAGTTACAGTTACACCCCAAGGCAAACGCGCAAGTGAGGAGGGCCCCACATCCCTCCCTGCAGCCTGATGGGTCTCTCTCGGATTCGTGCTAATAAATCGGTAGCAAACTATGATACTTGGCACAATGAGAAAGTCACAAAATCAACGGAATGTTCAAGGAAATTATAGAAATAAATCTGATCTACTTCCGTTAAGTAGTTCTCTCGTGAAAAGCGGACCGAAATACAAATAAGTCTAAAAAACTATAAGAAATTTTGCGCTTGGACCAAGAAATTTTTAAAACCAGCACCTTTGGGACATGGGAAACCTACATTTCAAATCCTCATGGTTTGGGAGATTTTGTGATGAGTGAGTCAGTGGTATTTGATTTATACATACACATACATATATACATATATATATATATATACACATACATATATATATATATATACACATACATATATATATATATATACATATATATATATACATACATATACATTATATATAAACTGCTCAAAAAAATTAAAGGAACACTTTGAAAACACATCAGATCTCAATGGGAAAAAGAAATCCTCCTGGATATCTATACTGATATAGACTGGGTAATGCGTTAGGAACGAAAGGATGCCACATCGTTTGATGGAAATGAAAATGATCAACCTACGGAGCCCTGAATTTAAGACGCCCCAAAAATCAGAGTGAAAAAATTATGTGGCAGGCTAGTCCATTTTGCCAAAATTTAATTGCAGCAACTCAAAATTGTACGCATCACTTTGTATGGCCCCTGTGTTCTTGTATACATGCCTGACAACATCGGTGCATGCTTCTAATGAGATGACAGATGGTGTTGTGGGGGATCTCATCCCAGATCTGGACCAGGGCATCACTGAGCTCCTGGACAGTCTGAGGTGCAACCTGGTGGCATTAGATGGACCAAAACAATGTCCCAGAGGTGTTCTATTGGATTTAGGTCAGGGAAGTGTGGTGGCCAGTCAATGGTATCAATTCCTTCATCCTCCAGGAACTGCCTGCATACTCTCACCACAAGAGGCCAGGAATTGTCGTGAACCAGGAGCCACTGTACCAGCATAGGGTCTGACAATGGGTCCAAGGATTTCATCCCGATACCTAATGGCAGCCAAGGTGCCTTTGTCAAGCCTGTAGCGGTCTGTGTGACCCTCCATGGATATGCCTCCCCAGACAATCATTAACCCACCACCAAACTGCTCATGCTGAATGATGTTACAGGCAGCATAATGTTCTCCATGGTTTCTCCAGACCCTTTCACTTCTGTCACGTGCTCAGGGTGAACCTGCTCTCATCTGTAAAAAGCACAGGGCACCAGTGGTGCATCTGCCAATTCTGGTATTCTATGGCGAATGCCAATCGAGCTGCATGCTGCTGGGCAGTGAGCTCAGGGCCCATTAGAGGACATGGGGCCCTTGGGTCACCCTCATGAAGTCTTTCTGGTTGTTTGGTCAGAGACATTCACACCAGTGGCCTGCAGGAGGTCATTTTGTAGGGCTCTGGCAGTGCTCATCCTGTTACTCCTTGCCCAAAGGAGCAGATACTGGTCCTACTGATGGGTTATGGACCTTCTATGGCCCTCTTCAGCTCTCCTAGAGTAATTGCTTGTCTCCTAGAATCTCCTCCATGCCCTTGAAACTGTGCAGGGAGACACAGCAAACCTTCTGGCAATGACACGTATTGATGTGCCATCCTGGAGAAGTTGGACTACCTGTGCAACCTCTGTAGGGTCCAGGTATCGCCTCATGCTACCAGTAGTGACACTGACTGTAGCCAAATGCAAAACTAGTGAAGAAACAGTCAGAAAAGATGAGGAGGGAAAAATGTCAGTGGCCTCCACCTGTTAAACCATTCCTGTTTTGGGGGTCATCTCATTGTTGCCCCTCTAGTGCATCTGTTGTTAATTTCATTAACACCACAGCAGCTGAAACTGATTAACAACCCCTCTGCTACTTAACTGACCAGATTAATATCCCATAAATTTCATTGACTATGCTATACTCTGATTAAAAAGTGTTCCTTTAATTCTTTTGAGCAGTATATATATATATATATATATATATATATATATATACTGTATATAATACATATATATATTATACAGTGGTACCCCGGTATACGTCTGCTTTGGAATAAATCCAACTTGGTATACGTCCTGTTTAGAGGCGAAATATTTTGCTTGGTATCCAACCTTTGTTTGGAATACGACTCGTGTGCTAGAACAACACGTGTGGTATACCGGGCGCGCGGCTTCAAAAAAAAAAAAAGTTTTAACCTGTACAGTAATCCCTCACTATATCGCGCTTCGACTTTCGCAGCTTCACTCTATCGTGGATTTTATATGAAAGCATAACTAAATATATAACACGGATTTTTGCTGCTTCGCGGGTTCTGTGGACAATGTGTCTTTACTTCCTGTACATGCTTCCTCAGTTGGTTTGCCCTGTTGATTTCATACAAGGGACGCTATTCGCGGATGACTGAGAAGCTAACCAATCAGAGCACGCAATTAAGTTGAATGCAGTGTTAACCAGGAAGTCTCATCTCGCTCATTCAGCATCAACGTGTTTCGCTGTGTAAAGAGTTAACTTTTGTGCTCTGTACCTGTTGAAGCTCATCGAGAGAATGCCAAGAGTGTGAAAGCAGTAATCAGAGCAAAGGGTGGCTATTTTGAAGAAACTAGAATATAAAACATGTTTTCAGTTATTTCACCTTTTTTTGTTAAGTACATAAGTCCACATGTGTTCATTCATAGTTTTGATGCCTTCAGTGAGAATCTACCAATGTAAATGGTAAACACATTGAATGAGGAGGTGTTTCCAAACTTTTGGTCTGTGTGTGTGTTGAGACATACTGTACTACCTAATTTTTGTAAAGACTTCAAAAATGTAATACATTTGTAATCTAGATAAGGATAATACATCCATTGTACTCTTTATCCATTTATGTCTTACATACAGTAAGTTGCTTCCAGTTTACTTACCCTTATTATCTGATATACTCAAAGGTCTAGTTGGAACTTTACAAGCTTCACAAAAAAGTATAATATACATACTGTTTTATAGATTATCATTTGTATCACTATTTCAAATGTGAATCAAACACAAGTTAAATGAGGTTAAGGAAGGAAAAACAGAACAATGAATGAGACAAAATAATTCAACACACATAAAATAAAGAAGGCACAAAAACAAGCAAGAACACCTGCCATAAAAATCCATGCATAAGAAAACAAGCAATAAAGACAAAAAAAAATAAGAACAGCAGCAGCTACAATAATTGGATTCATGATTCAAGCACTTTTTCTTAAGGTCAATACAAGGATGCTAAACACAAAATGGGCATAAAGGTGTAACAGTTAGTCAAGAGAAGTCCTTTTGTTCAAATAAAAGGTCCACTAAACATTGAAACATTGTCAGCATAATCTCCTCTTTACTAATGATGGTACAGTTACCAAAATATAACAGTAATCTGGGAAAATTAACTGACCTAAATGAAAACATTTAAAAAATATGAATGAAGAAACACTAGCACAGTTTCAGTTTAGGAGAAAAGAAAAATCTAAAGTTGAACAAGACAAAGTGGACAAAAGATATAAAGACGCAACAAAAACATAAATACAAAAATCTGAAAAATCTTTATATATTGCCAAGGGTTTACTAGATGCTGGGTTTGGCCTGACATCTAATGGAAAAAGATAATTAAAATAAAATTATGGGCCCAGGTAAACCATGACAGCATCTCAAGAAATGTTTCTCAGGTTTGTTTAGCACAAGAAAGGATATTTTATATTGATTACTACAGGATGTATTCTTCATTAGACTATCAAAACATACAAAGTCAAGCACACTGCAAGATTCCAAAAATGCAAATTTACACTTGCTGATCTTTGACTATTACCACAGAAGCAAGGTCATCACTGAAGCATGCACTTACGTGAAGTGGGTAACACTATTAGAATTAGTGGACTGGACCCCTTTATGAGTGTCAAAGGCTGACAAAGAAGGGCTGGGGATTATGTCACTTAGTACTGGACTGGAAATCCTCTCTGCCCTCAAACTTGGCTTCTCAGTGGTTGGACTCCGTTCAGAATGCTTGCGAGAAGAATTTAAATAAATGGCGCCCGTCTCAACTTTCTCCTGCAATGCGACCTCTGGTTCATTCTGCCCTGAGGCTCTTCTGTGCTTCCGGGCATCATCTGCACTTGGAGTGAGTTTCCGTCGGTCCCTGCGAGTGTGTGGCAAAGACTGGTCTTGCTCTTCATCCTCATGTTTTAAAGCATTCTGGTGTTCCACACAAAAAAAAAAAAAAGTTTGTTATACATTTATAGATCATATGTATTTTACACCGAAAGGCTCTGAAAGAACAAGAAGCAAAACTTAAGAAAATTACATTTAATTGTTGTTAGAAATAATAATTAAACATAAATCACTCTATTCTTTAATATTATTGGGTCATTGGCAAAAGTGTAAAAAAAAAAAAAGTCACAGGTTTAAATCTGTTATCATAGCAAATTCTATTTTAAAAACTCTACAACAATTTAATACAGAATGCTAATGCTAGTAAGTGAACTTATGCTTTCAAGTTAATTACCTTATCTACTTGACCCACATTGCACCAGCATATACCTAAATGTACACTATAGGCAAGACCTAATTTTCTCATTTTCTAAAAGACTCAACATTGTTATGATGAAGATCGAGTGAAAACTTGGTGAAGGCTTAAATAAACTATGTTGCTTAAACTGTAATTTGGTTAAGTTGAAAGAGCTTCCTTGTCAGTGAAACGAAAAGTTATACAGCACCCACTTACTCATTCTCACAGGCCACATAAAATAGTTACAGATATCTAGTTTAACATATCATCCCTGATTTCAGTACTTCCAGGAGAATGTCATATCTAATTTTAGAACTTGGAAACTGTGGATTTCAAAATATAGTAAAAACTGAATAATGGTAGGATTTGCCAAGGAGGATTTTTTTTTTCTTCACAGCTTAGCAGAAGAATTGAAATATTACTGGCAGGAAAATGGTCTATAATTCTGAAACTCATCTTCTAGTCATGATCACAGTTAATTTTATTTTTCTTTTTTTTTACACAACCAGCTGAAATCTCTTCACAATTGATTCTTACTGCACTGACATGAAAATACTGAACTAACACTAAAAATAAGTAGTCTTTGTCCGCTTTTAGGGCATGCATGAGCTCTCCCCATTTTCTCTAAAACCTTTATCTAAATTCCATCTTTTTCACCAGGCCACCAATCAAAGTACATAAATATTTCTTTATGTATGTTAAACTGAAACAATTTATGTAAAAAGTTTATTTTAAAGAATTATATTTTTAGCTAACTCTCCAAGATTACGGACTTTATCATCATTAATAACGTGAACAACAGAAGTTGAGATAAAAAGTATACAGTAGAAAATCTGGTTTGTAAAAGTTAGCACTTTTTACCAAAGACTCTTATTTTAATAATTTTATTATTAATTTAATTTTATTTTCAAAAACCAGAATTCTACTCAGTCAAAACAAATAACTTAATGGATACAACTATTTGAATGTAAAAAAGAGACCCACAAAAAAAAAGCAGCACAAAACAACGTTCGACCCCAATCCTAACTAAAGACAAAAGCAAAAAAAATCTAAATTTTATAAATATGATAAAAAAGAATAATATGAGAATCAATCAAAGGCTCAGCAGGTTTACCTAAAATGATAATGAATACATGCCATGTTATAAAAAAAAACAAACTTTTGAATATATCCTTTAAGGGAGGACTTGATTTTTTCTAATTTGAGATAATATAGAACATCACTTACTCGGAGTTATAGAAAGTGGGTTAGAATTTTTCCAGAATTATTGAATGTATGGCACATATAGAACTACAGTGTATTTTGTGTATGGCCGAGTTGCCCTCCTTTTCTGAGATGCTAAGTGAAATGTCCCTTTCCCAGCATTCCCTAGGATCTTTGAAGGGTAAACTTACTGAAATATTTTGATATATTGTTGAAATGCTCTCCTGGTCTTCATCAAGACTACCAGAAATGGGCGTTGAGATCAATATGGGTGTCAGATGTAGCAAGTTCAATAGATTTATTAAAAAAAATTCTAATCAGCATATAGGAAAAAAGTGTGTAGCTCAAACGTTAAATTTGCAGCATATTTCTTCATAAGATGTAAATACACTGTATATATAAAGATCTCTAGATGTTTTAATCTAAAGAATTTTCCAAATGTTAAACACAGAGTAGTCTGAGAAGGTGGAACAGGCGGCTATGATGTACAGGAGCGATATACAAGAGCCTTTCTACCTTGAAATGTGTTCTGCATAGGTTCCATATTTTAAGTTGACAATAGTTACTATTGTATGGAGAACAAAGCAAGGCATACAAGGAATATCTACAACAGGATTTGATCTCCACTGCAAGCCAGGACACTGCTGATTTGAGAATTTCTGCCAGTTCCCAAGATTTTAATGCATGTGTTTTGTTTCAGCTAGGGTTTCTCCCCCAGCGGAGTTTCAAATTCTTGTTTAATATTGTTCTGTATTTTATTTATATGTATCTTTATTTTCCATGGGATTTGTGGACCCAAGAGACTATACCACCAGCCCATCAATGCCAGGGGCGGCCCTTAGCACTATAAAAATGAGGGCTCCTCACAGTTACTGGGAGTTCATTGGAATGTGCTAGGAAGTCTGCAAGTGTTTTTTAGTGTCTCTGCGTATATTTATTGTGTTTTCTGTATTTTTGACCTTCTGTTTTTTTTTAACTTGTCTTGGAATATTGTATTAGGAATTTTGTTCGCCTTTGCTGGCAACTCCTTTTTGTGCACCATGGAGCTTCATGTTATATCAGATTATGTTCATTAAGAATACATTTTTTATTTTATAAATATTCTACATGGGCCTCTGTGCTACTAGCCAGGGTTTCTTGATTTGATTATTCTGTTCAATGTGCATTTTGGAACTTTTTGGAATAAAACGTGCTTTGGGACTTTTGATCGGCACAATAGTATGAACACTTGTTGCCCAGTAGTAAAACTGAGAGGTAGTTACTGCCCTGCCACCTTCTGCTTTAGATCTTTTGTAGGCACTGCTGTTTCCAGATGAAAGATATTATAGTTGAGTGTAATTACCTAAAAATTGATTTTTTATGTATATAGGGATACTCTGGAATAGACAGAGCAGCACAGGGAGAATATTAGTTTTGACAGAATTAATTTTCCCTACTAAGGTGAGATGGAGGTTGTATTATCTTTTATCAGTGCCCGGGTCCTCTCCGAAAATATCTGTAAAATAATCCGTCTCTCCTGATTATGTACTTTTAATCCTAATTCTTTCCATAATGCCTTTCAAAGACATGATAACTCTGTAGCATACTCCTCCTTAAATGTGCACTGCATCAATACTTTAATAACCAACCTCAGTTCATGTAAAAAAAATTAAGACACTGCGGCATAAATGGGAATAAATTACCATTTCACCTTGAGATGTGCACTTTAGTAAAACTATAAAAAGACTATAGATTAAATAAAAAATCCACACAATGTGGCATTAACATGAAAAACTTAATTACCATTTCAAACAGCCATTTAGCGCTCCTATAATTCAGTTGTGCTCTTCAGAGACCTTAAATATGGCCATATTAAATGTTGGAGCATTAACCAACAGGAAGTTTTCCATCAATAATCTTATTAGTGATAGGAATTTCGACTTTATTAAAATAAGTGAAACATGGCTTAGCTCTGATGGTGCTGCTATAATTAATCAAATCTGTACCTCTGAATTACAGCTTTACTAATGCGCTTCACCAAGGTAAGAAAGGCAGCGGTTTAGCAAATATTTATTTGAGTTGGCTAAAGTGTAAAGATGCAAGGTTTGGTACATTTGCATCTATTGAGTACCTTGCCGTTGTTATTCAAGGAGCTTCTCAGTCTCTAGTATTGTCTGTACTGTATATAGACACCCGTTTATTATGCCTGCCTCTGTGGCGCAATAGAACCAGCTGCTGACTGGCAATCAAAAGGTCGCGAGTTCAATCCTGCACCACTCCATTTTGAGAAGTAAATTGCTCTTAGTCTTACTATTTTAGAATAAAAACATACATTTGATTTCAGTCTGTAACAGCTGGTGTAATGTATGATACTTGTAAAGGTTAGCTTTTTTTTTTTTTTTTATTTACATTACACATGTATTTTTTGAGCATGTCCGTGCCAAATAAATAACATATGTTTTGAAGAAATAATTTTATGACACGAATTTACCTTTATTTATTTACTTACTTCCTAAAGCCTAAAGTCACAAGTAGTGTGCAGAGGGCATGCTCAAAACTGTGTGTAATGCCACGAAAAGTGCTTGCTGACACTTTAGTATGCAAGCAATGGTATGTGCATTCTTGCTCCGATGTAGAAGGGAGCCGAGTTTACCTCTGTTACAGCGCGTCTATGTGAAAACAGCAGTGTCAGATGCGGGGGTGGGGTTTGTTTGGGCTCGTGAACGCGGCCGAGATAATAAAACTGACAAAAAAAAAAATAAATAAATAAAAAACACAAACAAACAAAGCTAACCTTTACAAGTATCATAAATTACACCGGCTGTTACAGACTGAAATCAAATGTATGTTTTTATTCTAAAATAGTAAGACTAAGAGCAGTTTACTTCTCAAAATGGAGTGGTGCAGGATCGAACTTGCAACCTTTTGATTCCCAGTCAGCAGCCGATTCTATTGCGCCAGAGGCAGTCATAATAAATGGGTATCAATGTTGCATGTTAAAGCGGCTTTTTGTGTCTGCAGTTATATTTTTGAATAAAAGCGCAATTGTTGTGTTAGATTTGTAGCTTTTGTGAAAGTATTTCTTTGATACTTCAGGCTTCATACATTATTATAGTTTATGCATACATTTTGTCATCTACTACTAGAATATAAAAAACGTTTCTGTTTTAACAATGTGTTTACAAAGATTACTGTAGAAACGGAACAGACATGAAATGCGTGTGTTCCAAACAACAATCTATTATATCCACTCAAACTCCACTTCACACCCAGAAAATCAGTCAAGGCATGAGCTGGGAGAAGTTTGTGCACGTTCTAAGTCCGTGGGGGGATGGAATAGCCAGCTGCTTGCAGCCTGATTTTTATCAGCACATTTAGATGACAAAAGACGCTGGTGGAGAGCTGGGAGCGATTTTAAGAAGCGATTTAAGGTGGGACGGATTTACGAGTTTTTTCGTAGGCTCTGGTAATTCTAGTGTTAAATAATTTCACTTCATCCTATATTTCAGAATGCCTCTCACCTTACACTCCAAATCTTACCCTCAGATCTTCAAATGAGTGTCTGCTTATAACTCCAACAGCTAAATTTAATGAAGTGGTGAGGCGGTCTTCTGCTGTTATGCACCTAAAATCTGGAATAGCTTAACAGATTGAAATTCGTCAGGCTAATAAGGTGGAGCAAAACTGCTAAAAAATACATTTTAATATGGCTTTCTTATAGCTTCGTTTCAGTATAACCCTGCTATTTCTGTATATGCATATAATTATTGTTTTTATTATGGCTCCACAACACCATATTAACCCCTACTTTTCTGCTGTTCTTTTTCCGGGTTTCTGTGGTGGCAATCTGCACCACCACCCCCCCCTGAACAAGACACCATGTAGTCCCGACATTGATGGATTGAAGGCCAAATGTCCACATGACCATCATGTAATTCTTCCATGTGAAGCCTGAAAACCATGAGGACTGATTTAGATCATTTATGTTAGGTAGAATGCCCAGTGGATAGAATTTTTTCCTTCAGCCCTCAGGAAATTTTTTTTGCTATTATTATTTTCAGTCTTCCTGGCCACCGGACCTTACTTTATCCTTTGTTACTTAGTATTGCCTAATCTTATTTTTAGATTTTTTCTTTTTTCTTTCATCATCTAGTAAAGCAGTTTGAACTATGTCATTTGTATGAAAACATACTATATACATAAATGTTGTTGTTTGATTTTATCCATACTACCAAAATTCTAGTGGAAGAGATCTTCATATTTGCTTGTAAAGATTCTTTTAGAAAATGTTAATTTCATACATTCCCAGAATATATGGCCTAAAGAAGATTGGTTGAATGTCTCAACACATCTTCAACCCCCATATTGCTTCTTTTTATTTAAAATTCAACTGATTCAAAAACTAAACTCTACTTGTAGGTAGAAAACGTTTCAAACAATGGGTATAACAATCAACAACTCTGAAATATGACAGTATCAGTCCAAACACAATGTGAAATAACTGGAACTAAACACATATTTAATGTGAATATGTCAAATCTAATTAGCAGTAAGGTTAAAATACCCACAGCTAAAGAACACAGTTTACTAGGATAATTTAGACTAGACAAAAAACACACTGAAAAAAATGTATGAAGACAAAATGAAATTAGTACAACTGGAAAAAGAAAAACACCTCCAATTGTATCAAATCTCTGTACTTGCATTGTGCCTCGGGATGATGTGTTGCTAGAATATTTAGTTATTTGGTAAACCTTCTTGAGCATTATGGGGATGTAGGGGACCAGAGCAGTTGTTGGCACATGGCAAGTACCAACTTAGACAATATACCAGGCCATCACAGAGCATACTGTAGCCAGTTTACAGTTGTCAGATAAGATTGTGTTCAAAATAATAGTAGTCCGATATCACTAACGTGATCAATCGCTTCTTTCGGTAGAAATTATACTTCTACATGCCAAATAATGTACTAGTAGGTGTGACCCAACAGTCATAACATGCATGCTGCAGATTCTGTGCAATTGAATCATTAATTGAATGGGCATGTTCAAAATAATAGCAGTGTGGAGGTCATTCATTCTGTGAAAAAAACAGGTGTCAATTACGGCCCTTATTTAAGGTTATAGTGCATTTCTCTCCGAAAACCTGAATAAAATGAGTCGTTGCATCAGAAGAACAGCGTACTTTAATTAAAAAGTTAATGGGAGAGGGGGAAACAAAGAAGCACTGAAACTGAGCCTGCTCAGCTAAAATAATCGCAAATGCTTAAAAATGGCAACCAAATCCTGAAAGATGTATAATAAAACAGAAAACTACCATTCGAATAGATCGAAGAATTACCAAAATGGCAAAGACTCAGCCAATGATCAGCTCCAGGAAGATCAAAGGCGGTCTAAACTTACCAGTGAGTACTGTTACAATTAGAAGACGCCTATGTGAAGCCAAGCTATCAGCAAGATGCCCCCACAAAGTCCCAATGAAAGGAAAAAAATAAAAAAATCAAAAGGTGCTGAAGAGGTTACAATTTGACAAAGAACATATTGACTGGCCTAAAGAGAAATGTTGCAACATTTTGTGGACTGATGAAAGCAAGAATGTTCTTCTTGGGTCTAGGGGTCACAGACAGATTGCGAGACAACCTCCAAACACTGAATTCAAGCCGCAGTACACTATGAAGACAGTGAAGCAAGCATCATGATATGAGGATGCTTCTCATACTATGGTGTTGGGTCTATTTATCACATACCAGGGATTACGAATCATTTTGAATACCTCAAAATACTAGAAAAAGGTAATGTTGCCTTATACAGAAGAGGAAATGTCTTTGAAATGGGCGTTTCAACAAGTCAACAACCCCAAACACACCAATAAACAGGCAAAATCTTGGTTCCAGACCAACAAGATTGATGTTATGGAGTGGTCAGCCCAATCCCAGGACCTTAATCCAATTGAATACTATTTCTGAGGCAAAACCAAGCAATGCAGAAGAACTGTGGAATGTAGTCTAATCATCCTGGGCTGGAATACCTGTTCACAGGTTCCAGAAGATGGTCGACTCCATGCAATACAGATGTGCACCAGTTCTCAGAAACAGTGGTTATACAACTAAACATTAGTTCAGTGAAGGAAAGCAAAATCTTGAAACATTTTTCAGTTTACACAGTGAATATTCGAGTTTGTAAAGAAGAATGCAGACAATGCTATTTTTGAACAGCCTAATATTCCCTTTTCTTCACTTTCTGTAAAGGAATAAAACAAATTTGATCAATTTTTCTTCATGTTATGATTTGGAATAGAATGTGCAGTGTCCCCAATGCTTTTGCAAGTATGGAAATAAAAGCTATTATAAGGATTTTGAGCTTTATTCGCTTTTTTAAACACACTGCTATTCTGAACACAACTGTACTTGAACATTAACACAGACCTTCTCGAAACCTGCATTTATCAGACTCACTAGTTCTTACAATACAGTGAAAGAACGTATGACCACAATTGCTGCGGAAGAGTCATCCATCTTTCAAACAGCAGCAGAACGTACATGTTGTATACCAAAAATATCACTGCTTGGAGCCAATGTTTAACAGAGTTCAAATTTTTTTAAGGTACAAGGAAGTAAATAAAAAAAAGAATCTTGCACTGATACATTATAGTGGTATTGTCCCTAGCCTTGCATGCAGGGTAAGACTTTCTGGTAATAGCATAATAGAATATAGAATCCATGCGTTCTTATTTTTCCTTTTTCTTTATTTGTTAAAAATCTTAATCCTACGCCATAGGTAATACCATATCTGAATAAGCAAAATTAATAACCATTTTAGGTTATGTGACATTAGCCCCAGAAAACAGGTATTTATTTTCACTAAACTAAGAACAGTATTCTTGCAAACAGTGGGCCATATAATTAGACCAATGTGACAAATCATCATAGAATCCTTCAACATACTAGCAGAGCTGGCAATACTATAGAATTTATTAACTCTTGCTCTGGCATTTATCCACCTAGGAGCTAAACAAAAACAACAAAATATCTCTACAGAGATTGCAAGAATGATAGTTAGATTTCTCAAATGCATGTTACCTGCAAGGATTTGAATTTCTTACCTCATAAATAGTGAACTGATGCTTCAAATCCGGGTCTGCTCCTTTACCTCTGAGATGTCGCTGAATGATAGCTTCCATACCTTGTTTTTCCAGACAGTCTGTAACATCATAGAAAGAATCCTGGTCTGGGAGGACAGCCAGAGTCTGCTCATGACAAGTGAGAAAAGGGGTTATATTGTAATTTTATAGTACTTGCTTGGTGTTTCCAAATATCACACTTGTTAAGCACATTTAGGTTGTACTAAGAATTAGCAGTGTTGCCAAATGTGTCCCAGGGGTGCCACGCAAACTAAAGCTGCTGGATACAAATGTTAACATTTTGAGACAGCCATCCTTTATCCTACAAAATAAGCAAATCCAATGATGAACAAGATATTTATTTGAGATGTTTTGTTGAAATTATGCAGCAGTAGAAATAAATTCAAATGAACTGAGAAATCTAAAATTTTCAGCTCATGCAGCACTTTTCTTAGTTGAATGCATATAGTTTTTAACAAAAATGCACTGCACTGTTGAGGCAGTAATTATACTTACATCATTCACTTTAAAATGTTCAACACAGATTAACGATTTTGGCTTATAATAATCTCTTTATTCATTTGCCCAGACTACTTTCTGGTTCCTGCTCTCTCTCTTTCAATTTTTTCTCTCTCTTCCTCATTCAACCCTGAAAATTCAGTATATCACACTCCCTGCCTAACGTTGGGGAGCCAAAGTTTAATTCTATTTGTTTTACTGATTACAAGACATATTCAGTTTATTTTGCATAGTACTCTTCAATCAGTGTAAGCACAAAGCACTGTGATAAATTCAAAGGTAGAAACTTCAGAAATTACTAATGACATATTTGTACATCTTTTGCAGGCAGCTCATACAAAACAGAATTCTTCCCACTAAAACTGACTTTACAGAGATGGCCACACTAAGTGCCATGGTGATGGACTTTTTTTTTTTTATTATTATTAACTTCACTAATGCTGGTCAGTTCCCTTCATTGGAATATGAACCTGAAACTTCAGTGCTTTATTACTTCTCCTGCAGGGCCCATGAAATCAAGTTAATACCTTAGTGATCTAAAGACATCATGTGGAGTTAGAGATAGAACAATGAACATAATGCCTCACACAGTTCCAGGAATCCGCTTTTTTTAACCAAATCTTTATTGAAAGACACAAAAAGACCAACATCTTAGTGAAATCAAAAGCCAATTTTACATATAATAAAATGAGCACCCTATACCCAATGCTCACACTCCCAACAAAGAACCCACATTTCATTTCCAACCTAGCTACCATCTGTAGAGTCCACCCGAGTGTAGCTGAATTATTTTGGTTTCCACCCACACATTCTAAAAGACATCTGTGATAGTTTAAATGGCAACAGTAAATCTTCTTGGTGCGTGATAAGTGGATGAGTTTGTTAATGCTTTCTGTGATGAACTGCCATCCTGTCCAGTTTTCCTATCTTGTGTACATTACAGTATGATTTAGTGTTTTCTGTTTAATTATAATGTAATTCCCTGAGGAAGATTTTGATCTGTGTTATACAGTACCAGTTTTCCCAAGTACCCTTTACCACAGTCATGGAAAGATTATGTGAAAAGTTATGCAAAGAATGATGCATATTTTATGCCTACAAAGTGGACAGCTTTTCAGCCAATGCCAACCTAATTTATCCCAGTGTTGTGAAGGTGTAATAGAAAGTTGAACAGACAAAAAAAACAAAAACAAAAAACAGTGACCTTCTTCCTTTGGAAACTATGACCCCACTCAATGTAATCATTTGACATATGGTGATTTATGCTCTAAAAGTACAGTTCCTTCTTTCGTGCATCTGCATAAAACAGGGTTCACATTTCTACAAACAGCAAAAAAGACATGTTCCAAGGATCAGTTGTAGGTAGGAAGCTTTCTATATTTACTCTTTTTTAGACTATAGTGCGTTTAGGAAGCAAGGGAGGAAGAATAAACAGGAAGACAATTGTAATTTATAAATACTAATAACAAAAAGTAGATATAAACATTAAAAAGTGCAATTGTGTTTCAAATATCAATGTGTATCACTTGGCCATTTTAACCTAGTGGTGTGTCATTGTTTTTAGTATATATGTATGTGTCTGTTGAGGTGGAAAATATACAGATAAACCATGAAGGAAAATTTATGTGCATTACTTTGCATCAACCTATGCTCAACAACCATTCTGTCTTATTTCCTACATACATACTCATTGTGGGGCAGCACGGTGGCGCAGGGTAGCATTGCTGCCTTGCAGTTAGGAGACCCGGGTTCGCTTCCTGGGTCCTCCCTGCGTTGTGTTTGCATGTTCTCCCCGTGTCTGTGCGAGTTTCCTCCGGGTACCCCCACAGTCCAAAGACATGCAGGTTAGGTGCATTGGCAATTCTAAATTGTCCCTAGTGTGCGCATAGTTTATGTGTGTGCCCTGCGGTGGGCTGGCGCCCTGCCCGGGTTTGTTTCCTGTCTTGCTCCCTGTGTTGGCTGGGATTGGCTCAGGCAGACCCTGTAGTTAGGATATAGCGGGTTAGATAATGGATGGATACTCATTGTGTAGCTGTGTGCTGTATAATCAACCAACCATAACTGTGTCTGATAATTTACTATGCAAACATTTACTTTAGCTTTGTTAACGGTAAGAATTACTGATATGTCAGACTTAAAGCATCTTCTTCTGTGATTATGTTTACAATAATACCTGTGTGTATATTATATATATGTGTGTATGTATATATATACACACACACATATATACATATACACACATATAAACATACATACATACACACATACAGTGGGATGCAAAAGTTTGGGCAACCTTTTTAATAGTCATTATTTTCCTGTATAAATCGTTGGTTGTTACGATAAAAAATATCAGTTAAATATATCATATAGGAGACACACACAGTGATATTTGACAAGTGAAATTAAGTTTATTGGATTTACAGAAAATGTGCAATAATTGTTCAAACAAAATCAGGCAGGTGCATAAATTTGGGCACCACAAAAAAGAAATGAAATCAATATTTAGTAGATCCGCCTTTTGCAGAAATTACAGCCTCTAAACGCTTCCTGTAGGTTCCAATGAGAGTGTGGATTGTGGTTGAAGGTATTTTGGACCATTCCTCTTTACAAAACATCTCTAGTTCATTCAGGTTTGATGGCTTCCGAGCATGGACAGCTCTCTTTAACTCACACCACAGATTTTCAATTATATTCAGGTCTGGGGACTGAGATGGCCATTCCAGAACGTTGTACTTGATCCTCTGCATGAAGGCCTTAGTGGATTTTGAGCAGTGTTTCGGGTTGTTGTCTTGTTGAAAGATCCACCTCCGGCGCAGCTTCAGCTTTGTCACTGATTCCTGGACATTGGTCTCCAGAATCTGCTGATACTGAGTGGAATCCATGCGTCCCTCAACTTTGACAAGATTCCCAGTCCCTGCACTGGCCACACAGCCCCACAGCATGATGGAACCACCACCATATTTTACTGTAGGTAGCAGGTGTTTTTCTTGGAATGCTGTGTTCTTTTTCCTCCATGCATAACGCCCTTGTTATGCCCAAATAACTCAATTTTAGTTTCATCAGTCCACAGCACCTTATTCCAAAATGAAGCTGGCTTGTCCAAATGTGCTTGAGCATACCTCAAGCGGCTCTGTTTGTGCTGTGGGCGGAGAAAAGGCTTCCTCTGCATCACTCTCGCATACAGCATCTCCTTGTGTAAAGTCGCGAATGGTTGAACGATGCACAGTGACTCCATCTGCTGCAAGATGATGTTGTAGGTCTTTGGTGCTGGTCTGTGGGTTGACTCTGACTGTTCTCACCATTCGTCGCTTCTGTCTATCCGAAATCTTTCTTGGTCTGCCACTTGAGCCTTAACTTGAACTGAGCCTGTGGTCTTCCATTTCCTCAATATGTTCCTAACTGTGGAAACAGACAGCTTAAATCTCTGGGACAGCTTTCTGTATCCTTCCCTAAACCATGATGGTGAACAATCTTTGTCTTCAGGTCATTTGAGAGTTGTTTTGTGACCCCCATGTTGCTACTCTTCAGAGAAAATTAAAGGAGGAGGGAAACTTACAATTGACCCCTTAAATACTCTTTCTCATTATAGGATTCACCTGTGTATGTAGGTCAGGGGTCACTGAGCTTACCAAGCCAATTTGAGTTCCAATAATTAGTTCTAAAAGTTTTGGAATCAATAAAATGACAACGGTGCCCAAATTTATGCACCTGCCTGATTTTGTTTGAACAATTATTGCACACTTTCTGTAAATCCAATAAACTTCATTTCACTTCTCAAATATCACTGTGTGTGTCTCCTATATGATATATTTAACTGACATTTTTATCATAACAACCAAAGATTTATACAGGAAAATAATGACTATTAACAAGGTTGCCCAAACTTTTGCATCCCACTATATATATATATATATACACATACTGCTCAAAAGAATTAAAGGAACACTTTTTAATCAGAGTATAGCATAAAGTCAATGAAACTTATGGGATATTAATCTGGTCAGTTAAGTAGCAGAGGGGGTTGTTAATCAGTTTCAGCTGCTGTGGTGTTAATGAAATTAACAACAGATGCACTAGAGGGGCAACAATGAGATGACCCCAAAACAGGAATGGTTTAACAGGTGGAGGCCACTGACATTTTTCCCTCCTCATCTTTTCTGACTGTTTCTTCACTAGTTTTGCATTTGGCTACAGTCAGTGTCACTACTGGTAGCATGAGGCAATACCTGGACCCTACAGAGGTTGCACAGGTAGTCCAACTTGGTGGTATTGATGGCACATCAATACGTGTCATTGCCAGAAGGTTTGCTGTGTCTCCCTGCACAGTCTCAAGGGCATGGAGGAGATTCTAGGAGACAAGCAGTTACTCTAGGAGAGCTGGAGAGGGCCATAGAAGGTCCATAACCCATCAGCAGGACCAGTATCTGCTCCTTTGGGCAAGGAGGAACAGGATGAGCACTGCCAGAGCCCTACAAAATGACCTCCAGCAGGCCACTGGTGTGAATGTCTCTGACCAAACAACCAGAAAGACTTCATGAGGGTGACCAAAGGGCCCCATGTCCTCTAATGGGCCCTGAGCTCACTGCCCAGCAGCATGCAGCTCGATTGGCATTCGCCATAGAATACCAGAATTGGCAGATGCACCACTGGTGCCCTGTACTTTTTACAGATGAGAGCAGGTTCACCCTGAGCACGTGACAGAAGTGAAAGGGTCTGGAGAAGCCATGGAGAACATTATGCTGCCTGTAACATCATTCAGCATGAGCAGTTTGGTGGTGGGTTAATGATTGTCTGGGGAGGCATATCCATGGAGGGTCACACAGACCGCTACAGGCTTGACAAAGGCACCTTGGCTGCCATTAGGTATCCGGATGAAATCCTTGGACCCATTGTCAGACCCTATGCTGGTACACGACAATTCCTGGCCTCATGTGGTGAGAGTATGCAGGCAGTTCCTGGAGGATGAAGGAATTGATACCATTGACTGGCCACCACACTTTCCTGACCTAAATCCAATAGAACACCTCTGGGACATTATGTTTTGGTCCATCCAATGCCACCAGGTTGCACCTCAGACTGTCCAGGAGCTCAGTGATGCCCTGGTCCAGATCTGGAAGGAGATCCCCCACAACACCATCTATCATCTCATTAGAAGCATGCACCGATGTTGTCAGGCATGTATACAAGAACACAGGGGCCATACAAAGTGCTGCGTACAATTTTGAGTTGCTGCAATTAAATTTTGGCAAAATGGACTAGCCTGCCACAATTTTTTCACTCTGATTATTGGGGCGTCTTTGAATTCAGGGCTCTGTAGGTTGATCATTTTCATTTCCATCAAATGATGTGGCATCCTTTTGTTCCTAACACATTACCCAGTCTATATCAGTATAGATATCCAGGAGGATTTCTTTTTCCCATTGAGATCTGATGTGTTTTCAAAGTGTTCCTTTAATTTTTTTGAGCGGTTTATATATATATATATATATATATATATATATATATATATATATATATATATATATATGTGTGTGTGTGTGTGTGTGTAGCGCAGACACAGACAGGTAGACATGTTTAAAACACCTAACACACGTTTATTTACTGACTTCATATTTACAAAAGTGCCACACAACCCCAAAACTCCAGGCCTCACAACGCTTTTTGTCTCTCTCTTCAGGTCGCCTCCTGTCCTCTCCTCCAAGACCTTGTCTCGTCCTCCTGACTCCAGCCATCAAACAAACAGAGGGAAGGGGCCCCTTTTATCTCCCCCTGAACGTGTTCCAGGTGCCTCCCGATCAGCTTCCACCAGCACTCCCCTGTGTGGCGAAGTACAGGATGCGCACCCGGAAGCACACCAGGTGTCCCTGGTCTTCTTCCCCCCCAGCACTTCCGGGTGTGGCAGAAGTGCTGAGGGCCAGGGCTCCAAAGGCATTGGGGCACCCCCTGTTGGTGACCACGGGCCCCTATAGGGTGGAGCTTACAAGCTCAGTTCCCTTGGTCAGTGGGTACGGAAAGTATTCAGACCCCCTTCAATTTTTCACTTTTGTTATATTGCAGGCATTTGCTAAAATCATTTAAATTAATTTTTTCCCTCATTAATGTACACACAGCACCCCATATTGACAGACAAAAAAAAAATTTTTGAAATTGTTGCAGATTTATTAAAAAAGAAAAACTGAAATATCACATGGTCCTAAGTATTCAGACCCTTTGCTCAGTATTTAATAGAAGCACCCTTTTGAGCTAATACAGCCATGAGTCTTCTTGGGAAAGAGGCAACACGTTTTTCACACCTGGATTTGGGGATCCTCTGCCATTCCTCCTTGCAGATCCTCTCCAGTTCTGTCAAGTTGAATGGTAAACGTTGGTGTACAGCCATTTTTAGGTCTCTCCAGAGATGCTCAATTGGGCTTAAGTCAGGGCTCTGGTTGGGCCATTCAAGAACAGTCACAGAGTTGTTGTGAAGCCACTCCTTCGTTATTTTAGCTGTGTGCTTAGGGTCATTGTCTTGTTGGAAGGTAAACCTTTGGCCCAGTCTGAGGTCCTTAGCACTCTGGAGAAGGCTTTTGTCCAGGATATCCCTGTACTTGGTCACATTCATCTTTCCCTCGATTGCAACCAGTCGTCCTGTCCCTGCAGCTGAAAAACACCCCCATAGCATGATGCTGCCACTGCTATGCTTCACTGTGGGGACTGTATTGAACAAGTGATGAGCAGTGCCTGGTTGTTTCCACAGATACCGTTTAGAATTAAGGCCAAAAAGTTCTATCTTGGAGTTTGCTAAGACACCTGAAGGACTCTGAGATGATGAAAAATAAGATTCTCTGGTCTGATGCAAGATAGAACTCTATGGATTCTGGCACCCCCAGCAACAGCTGCTCACTGTGAGCAGCTGTTGCTGGGGGTGCCAAAATCCATCGAGGAAGAAAAATGAAAAACGGATGACTCTTGCTCTTACGTGCACTTACTGTAGTGCTGCGGGGGTATTATGAAGTATCGTATTTGTTCAAGTTCTATTTAAATTTTAAATATAAGTAATTTTTTATTTCTGTCGACTAAATAGAACCTACTTCTATCCAAATTCGAGCTATTGAGCTGTCGCCTGCCTGACTGGATATGTCACCCTCGCATCGCTCTTACTTTTTTACCGTTCATGTAATCCTGGCTAGTCGCGAAAAAATTAGAACATGGAAGGAGGATCACACTGATATGGCTTTACCAAAATAATTATTGATGGCGAATAAAGTATCCATTATTCATAAAGCTTTAATTGGTGATAAACCAAGGGGGTGCGAGGGTAAAACCAGGGATGAACAACTTCCTTTCTACTGCACCCACAGCTGCGACACACATAAAAAACATCAATAATAACTCATAAACGTGCAGTATCATTTAGGAAAATCAGAACATTTTACTCACCAAAAATTCGGATTATTTGTAAACAAAATCCATCGTCCTCGCTTTCCTCAAAAACAGTTCAATTACTCTGTAGTACGGATTATCGGAGCGCTTCAGTTCCATCAAAACCTCACTTTCTATCCCCATCGAAGCTAATGGTGAAAGGCGAACCCGCCCTATGGTATTCCTGGCATAAGTTTGAATTCGCTTTAGGGCTTAAAATGTCCGCTCGACAGAAGCAGTGTACACGGGAATGCTCACCGCCAAATATACCAATGTGAACAGCCGCCCCATGCTCTCATTCAGATTTTTCTGATGAAGGAAGTCAAGGAGATCAGTGGGAGATTTTCCTGAAAAATCATCCATAGAATACATTACAGTCAGTTCCGATTTAAGCCGAGACAGATCCAAAAGCGCTCCATGGCTGTTGTGTTAAAGTGTAGAAGGCTGCATGCATGAAATTTTTCTTGTATTCCCGAAAGTTTTGGGGCTCGAGGAGTGTGACAAACATCAGGCTTTCATGGTCTTGAAATCTGGTCTGTGTCTGGCAAATAATATTGTCCAGAATCCTGCAATGGAGTTGTCCGTAGTGCATGCGACGATCTTTCGCTCGGAGCGTTTATGGCGCATTCAATGGCGTCGTAGACTTCCTCATATCGGCTTCTATCCAATCAATGGGTCTGAATACGGCGACGTTGCCGTACGCCTGCTAAAGGGCCCTACTGACACCAACTCAAAATCTGATTGTCCGTCCTTTCTCCTTGCTTTGCGGTTCTCTGTTTTATTGTTCGTTTATTATGATTGTTATAGTTATTGCGTAGCTATTTTAGACTTAGTTTACTGTTCAGATGCCCATTTCCTTTATTTAATCTGTGGGCTCTCCGCTATTTTTTTGTTCCTTTATTACGATTATAGTTATTTATTGATTCCCTTCTTTGGCTGACTGCCTGCCCATATAAGGCGCTCCGCTGTTTTTTTTGTGAAGCAGCGTTTACACAGCTTCTCCACTGTTTTATAAACAAATGCCATATAAGGCCGTTTTTCCTTGCTTCGCCAACTAAGCAGCCTTTTTATTTAATCTACGGGTTCTCCGCCGTTTTATTGTTGGGGGCTCTTCCTTCTTTTCTACGTAATGCGGTCATAGTCAGTTCATGTGATTACGTGGGAGGCGTGATGATGTCACACGAAACTCCGCCCCCACGGCTTTCGAGCTCAACTCCATTACAGTAAATGGAGAAAAAATATAATATATAATACATACATATACATATATATATACATACACATACATATATACTAGACATTAAGCCCATTACAATAACGGGCGCTAGAACAGTAGTGCATAAACATTAGTAGGAACAGTCTATATTAAATGGCAAGGGACCCTGACCTCATTCTGTTTCTTGTCTTAATTTTTTTTTTTTTTGTCAAAAATATATTTTTGCAAGAAGCCTAAAGTAAAATAATAATAAAAAATGAAATAGAAACGTATGACAATACAGTAAATATAATTAATATTGCCTTAGTGTAAACCTTTGTAACAATCTGTAATAAACAAAATCTGAAGAAGATATTTAGGAAAAATTTTCTATTTTTTTACCTCATGAAATTTTTCTATATTTTCTTTATAGACAACATTTCTTGCAAATATTCTGTCTGAGTTTGGCAAGAGTTTGCCTTGTTCAGGACCATCTACAACCTTGACAACAACATCTGGAAAACTTCTAACTCTTGATAATGCAACATATAAAACTGACCATGGCTGAATACTGGTTCTGGCAAGTAAATGCCAACTTTTTGTAAGGTTTGCTCTTCTGAGTCTCTCTCCTTTAGTGTTTTTCTGACGCTCATTTTCTTTTTCTTCAATCGATCTATTTGTTCGTATTTTTTTTTTTTTGTCTTTCAGCCTTTCTTTTGTTGATGTTTACTTGTTGAGCTGACCGTTCTTCCAGGAGATGTTACTTATATAGGATTTGATTGTCTGTCTTTTGTCCTACTTGATGCGTCCATTTTTTTGGGTGGCATGTTGTTAGTAGATATGTCCTTAATATTTTCTCTTACAGTAATACTGGCTTGTATGTGGCTGTAATATGCGCCAGATGCATCTTGCAAGCCACTGTAAACCGTAGTTACCTACTTCACTAATTGTTCTACACTGAATTAAGAATGAGTTGAGGATGAGCAATGAGATTGGTATTGCAAATAAATCAGTGGGATGTTGCACCAGCTGTGTGCTTTGTGTCTTATTAATTGCAATGTAATTTAGAAAATAAGAAAAGCATGTTTTTAGTCACATTATGTACGTCACCTCATAATATTCATTTGCTTTAACCAGTTAATATACTATTGGTAAAATAGCATTTTTTGTAGGACCTGCTAGGATCTTTTATCAAAGACTGAGATTATTTTGTGTGTATCTCATATACAAGTGTAACCAAGGCCTGGAGTTGACTAAGCACCAAGGAGCAACTTAAACGCATAATGGAATTTCTGTCATTGACAGATGAAGCTACAGTGAAGGTGATCTTCAAAACAGTGACAAAGCACTGCTTACAACTTGGAGTGATGAGGTATAAAATAAGCAGTTATCCTGTTCCTGGATTAAGCTAATATTAGTAACAATTTTTGTGAGACATCTGGTTATCATACCTTGTTGATCAGTGTCATTGTGAAAATAAGCAATTCACCATCAGCTCCATTCTTCTCGTCCAAAATTTCAATCAGGCAGGACCATGGTTTTGTGCCTTTAAAAAGAGAGGGAAGTAAAGAAACGCATAGGAAATATAGTAACTTGGTAACAAATATGTGACATACTAATCAAAGACATCTGTTATCACCCCTTTGCTGTGTAGCTTTGCCTTCTGTACTTACAGTATCAATTGGGAATCTCAGTTTCTTTTTTAATACATTAAGGTATTCCCTTTTTCCTACTGAACTGTGAAATGTTAATTTTGGAAAAGTTAACACTACTTTATATTAATTTTAACTGCAAAGTTATTGCTCATTGTGTGAAAAGCATTTATACCGATTATATAATGAGAGTCAATTCAAAAATTCTCCACCTCAATGCAAAACCTCATTATAAAATGATAATCACTGTATAACATCAACCATCTCTTCACATGCAAATTCCTCTTAACTTGGGCAAGTTTTTATTTTGTTGTTCTGCTTCAAAACTGAATTCTGGTATCTGTGGCTGGGAGCATAGATATATGCCATAGCTTGGTGTCTGCAATGCTGACTGGGCAAGTAGACTCCCAAACTGGAATATGTTTATTGCCAAATTTATACCTCTGACTTTTTCAAAATCCTTGTATTCAAAAATGAACTATGGGTTATTTGTGGCTATGTCAATGTACTGTTAATATCAAGATTGTGACCAGACTAAATTGGCACTAAAGACTATGTGTTGGTCTGGTTTTCTGTTAACTCAAAATATTACAGACTTGTCTTTCTTTCCTTCCATTTCCTTCATAATAAAAAAGATATTCTACCTATACAATGAGAAAACAAAAAACCCTGTAACAGTGAGCAATAGAATCTAAAAACATTTTAGGCAATAAAACATCAGCAGTTTTCCCCAGAAATGTTTAATATCACCAAGTACTCTGGCTAGTGGAAAAAGTAGGCTATGATGCAAACTGGCATATAGTATTAGGCTAATTTCATTGGAAACGGTATAAAACAAGGCTTCCTGAAAAAGCACATTCGAAAGCACACCAGATTATATAACTCTGGTGTCACACATCACAGTACAAAATTTTAAGGAGTAATCATTTTTAAAAATTGAAAGTTTTTGAAATGGTAGGCTTGGTCAGTTAATTTACAGAGTAACATAAGCTGGAAAGAGTACAGAATGAAGGATAAACAGCTGGCAAGATTGTGGCACCTAATGAACAGTAAGAACACAAAATAGATGGAAAGTAAGAATGTAACAAATTACTATGAGGTTCACAGTGACAGAACAACATTAGCTTGATGAATTGGTGAACAGTCAGTCTACTGAGCCCAAAATGTCCAATATGCATGACTTGAAAGAGTGCCAAACACTTCTCAAATGGTCAATAATTGCGTTTTTTCTCATCTCTTGAGTAAACATCATGGGGACCTTGAAAGCACATAGCAACAATAAAACAAAATAAAATGTTAAATGACAGATACAGACATCCTTTATTTGCTTGTTAATCTAATAGATTTGGATGTATACGTGAATATGTGAAACCTACTTGTAACCCAACCATTAAAATGCCAGGCCATATTTAAAAACATTATTTATTTTTCATTACACTGGGTTACAAGCTCCTGCTGAAAAGCCAAAGGTTTCCCCCGGGGACAAATTAGGTTAGGTCTTTCTATCTATTTAAAATACAGAATAATTTTCTATCTCTTTAAAATCCTGTTTAGATGACAAATTTAAGATTTTGCCTCATTTAAGGTAGGAATTGTAAACTTTAACAGAATGTGAAATTTCACAGATTAATATGTTCACCGGTGTCTACTGGTATACCTAGTGGTGTAGACTACTAAAACCCATGAGATTTGGCCTTAAAACCAGTGCTTATTTGGTAAACGTTTAATTTTTCATCACTCTCCACTCACTATACAAAATGTATTGCCGAATACTTAAAATACACATATCAGAAAACGGGCACAAGTTTAGTATGGTCATCTACACATATAAGTTTACCTTTACACAAAAATGAAAAATGTTAAAAAAGGGCCTTTCAAAAAATTAGGAGAAAAGGCAATATCTGAAATATAATATAGCTGGTTTCTAAAAGTTCACACAACTAAAGCACATCAACAAAAGGATGCAATGAGAAATGGTACACTAACAAAAAGATTCACATTCAAAGTATAACCATGGCTCTTGTGCCAGGCATTTACAATTAACGATTGACAGAATAAATGCAAAACAGTTTTCCCAATAGTATAGTAAGTGGACTACTTTTTTCATCTTCGGCAGTCACTTTAGAGAACACAGCAGGAATTTAAATGAAATGTATAAAATGGACAAAATAAGCAAAAACAACCAGAGATATCGATATAAAAATTCACCCAGCTTAATCGTCACCTGCAACAGTTAATGCCTATATACGGATGGGTTCTGCTTTTGGAGTTTTCACAAAGTATTACAGATGTAACGCTAGAAATTTCACAGTATGTTTTTCCTTTTATTTTACAGGGTTTTGTATTTTCTCCCCATTTGTGTCCAGCAGGGATGCCAAACTCAATTTTACTGAGAGATAAAAATATCACAATATATACCCAATGTAGGGCAGATTTAGAGGTAATGGGGCAAGTATAGACTAGATCAGGGCTCTATTTTACCAAAAAGGTCATTCATCTTACAGAGTGGACTCAAAGCCACAACAGCGACAAAATAATCACAACATCATAAACAAATCATGACAAGAGTAATTTTATAAAAAAAGGCCATTAGCAAGGTGAGTGTTGCAGAAGGTTCAGAAGGCCAAAAATTTAAAGACCCAGGGTTCACCAGTAGCTGTGGGGCTCCACAGTGTCTGGAGTTTAACAGTTGTTGGGTATCAAATGCCAGGATGTGTTAACTTTTGTAACTTTAAGATAATATATGCCTAACTAGGAGGTTTGCCACACTCTTTGCTAGAAAGCTTTGTAAAAGAAAGAACTTGGCTTGCATTTCTTCTGGCAAACCTGAATTTTTTCTAATCTAGCTACCAGGTGGGCAAACTAGCTCAACTTGCCGCCGGTCCCATTCTCAGATAATTAGATGGGGTTAGTGTCAGGAAGGGTACCGAGTTCTAACAGCCAAATGAAAAATGTAATGATTGAATCAATCCAATCCACTTTGGAAAATGCTAGGGCGTACCCCATAAGCAACGCACAGGGGCCTTGCCTGACCCCTGTGGAAAGTAAACGATGGCTACAAGGCCAAAGGAAGGCTTGGCAAAATAATTTAGTCCAGTAGAAGGAGAAGACGACAGGGGACTCTTAAAGATAAGAGTGAAACACTGAATATTGAGACAATGATTGGGAAAGAAAGAGTTGGGAGTTTTGATGGAAACAAGAAAAGTGGGAATGCCGTGTGTGTAGGAAACTGTATGGAAGAGAATTGTGAGGAGGCTTTAAGCTGCTGTACAGTGGAGCAAATGAGCAGGCAGAAATGGTATCGGTATAACAGTATCAAGTCAAGTCAAGTTGGGGAGCATGCACCAATACAGTGCGTTGCCACACCCATTACATGATGAAACAACTCAGGATCCTGGTTGGCAACCCCCCAGGCAGACACATCCCACCCTCTGGAAATGATCCTCCATCTTCCGCAGCCAGGTGTTACGTGGGCGATCCCTTGGACTGGTGCAACCATTCGGGTCCACAACAATGAGGGTCTTATGAGCCAGATTTACCCTCTGGAAAATGTGCCACATGGCCTTAGTGCCGTAATTGACTCTCTCTCACAATGCAAGTAATGTGCATTATTTGGTACTCCATAAGCAACCACTCATTCGACACAAACCAACACTACCCAAGGATTTTCTGGAAAGACACTGTACCAAAGAAATCCAGTCTTCGTCTCAGGTCACTGGATAACGTCCATGTCTCGCAACCATATAGCAAGACAGGAAGCACCAGGACTCTGAAGACTTGGACCTTAGTTCTTTTGCATAGATATCGGGAGCGCCACACACCCCTTTCCAGCGACCTCATGATTGAGCCCTTGCAGCTGTCCTTCTCAGTTCCCGGTACAGACCGGAGTTGCCATTGAGCCGTGTGCTACGACTCCTCTCGAGGATATCCAGGGTGCCCTGCAAGATGAAACGCCTCCTTCTGGGAACACGAGTAACACCAAAACAACCCTCAGCAACCTTCAGGGTCTTGTCACGGAAGTGTCGCCCACATCACATTAGGATCAACAGTTGTACCCAAATCTGCAAGTCCCTCAAACAAACTACATGCAAACTCATTAGAAACAGCCTGGTCTTGGAGTCTGGCCAAGTCCAGGCTCATTTTCCATTTTCCTAGTAGGTGGTAACCGGCTGGACCCAAGCTGGATCCTAAAAGTAGCAACAACAAGTCTGAGGTCAGAATTCACAAACTGGGCACTTCTGTAGACCCTGCAGTTTTGCAAGAGCCTCCAGCGTCTGCCCACGAGGATGTGATCGAACTCCTTCACCGCACCATCAGTACTGGAGTACCAAGTCCAGTGATGCAGTTCTGGGCCCTGGAACCAGGATCCAGCGATTGGCAGCCCCTGACCTTTTGCAAAGTCAAGGAACATGGAGCCACTTTCACCAAGGTCACCAGACCCATGGGGACAGAAGCAATCCTCATAGCCAGCCCTGTCTGTGCCAGTGGCTGCATTGAAGTCACCCATGACGAGAGGAGTGTCACCTCGTGGGCACCCCATCAACCACCGAGCGAAGCTGCAAATAAAATGTCTCCTTTGCAGAGACATCACTCACAGCGGTCTAAGCATACACTGAGACAACAGACAAGGCAACCAGGGAGTGCCGTAATCCAAGTCTCATAATATGCTCGTTTAAAGGAGTGACATCAGACACCATTGGAAGAAGCAGATCTGCTACAGCAGCAGCTACTCCATCCTGAGTAGGACAGCCATCAGTCCGACCAGACCAATAAAAGGTGTATTCACCCACAGAGATCTGGCCAGTCCCTGGTCTGCACACCTCAGAGAGTGCCGCCAATGAAATACGGAGTTTACGCAGCTCCTCCGACAGCAGAGGAAGAGGATCGTCTTGCCAGAGAGACAAAAAGTTCCATGCACTTACCCATATGGGCTGCCTCAAATTGGGTCCAGAGTGCTGCCGTGCAGCGGGTGAAGCCTTAGCACCACACCAGTTCCAATCCCCAACAGACCTGACCCCATTGGCTCTCCAACCGTTTTGACTCTTCTTGGGATGTGGCTCCAGAGGACTTTCCTCCATCCCTTTCATGATGGGAGGTTGCAGCAGAGCTACTCCCGCAGAGAGCAAAAAGGAGTCCTTTCTGTCTTCTCGGAGCTGTGTGAAGTTTTTTTTATGGTGGCTGGAGTGCTAATCCTGCCACCAACCCCCATGATTTCCCTGCAAGTTGGAGAACCGCTTGCAGGGCCAGATGCAGTTTAACATCATACCCAGGACATAGCAGTATCTAAAGATCTAAAAGAGAGTCTTCTCAGTGTGACTAGGTGGAGTAACTGGGATCAAGCTTGAAATTGGTAAGGCTGTAGTTAATGTTATTTGTGAATATGGTACTCAGTGGCTGTGAGAAAGAGGAGAAGGGTGTTTACTGGGTACAAATGGATAAATAGCTGAGAGCAGTACAAGAAAGAGAAAAGGTGATTGTTGGTAGTGATCTAAATGGGCATGTGGGAAAGAAATGGGGAAAGGGAGCAGATAACAGATTTTGCTGTAGCATCTGATTTTCTAACAATTAACACATTTCTCTCTATTATACAAGGGGGCTCCACCCCTGCTCGCTTCGCTCGCCAACCCCCGTGTTTAATTGTTTCAATTGCATTATTTGCACTTTTTCTTTAAAGCTTCATTAAAAACAATACCTTTTAGAGACACATTGTAACAATGCAACATATAACTGCCCGTGAGTGAATATTGTTTCTATTTCTCTAATAATCTGACCTTTTCTAATGTTTGTCCCTGTGATTTATTTATTGTCATAGCAAAAGCTATTCTCGCAGTAAACTGTAAACATTTTAATACAAATGGCATATCACGATCTCCTTTGGTGTCTAGTGTTATTCGCGGAATATATACATTACCTTTCCTGTCGCCTGTTAAAATTTGCATCACTTCTCCATGATCATAAATATACACCTGACCAAATTGTGTTTTCTTTGAAATTAAAATTTGTCGTTGCTTTAACTGTTGCGGGACCACAGATTCTCAAAGCGTATGGTCCATTATTGTGTGAGATTTAAACACACCTGGGGCCGAAAATAAAAGACAAAGAGAAGATGCCAAAGTAGAATGTTGTAAAGAATTAAAAAACGTTGGCGCAATACACACGCACAGCAGGTTAGAGATAAAGTACTAAAATTCGAAAGCCTCAAAAAAATGTTAGTAAAGATTGCATTAGCGCAAACAAATGGAAATTACTCGGTGAAATAACAGAACAGTGAAAAGAGATTGAATATATTGTTTGAATTTAAACTTTAAGCTGGAGACTTGTAGATCGTCTAATTCGTATTGCCATCAGGGAAAAGTATTGTTTCTTCCCAATGAAGAGGCATATCCGGGACAATTAAAAAATCTGTAGTTTGGTGAAAGCGAAATTCACATATGCAAGTGGCAGAGATGCGAAGTGGCTGGCACATAGCTCAGGCCGGGGGATTGGCGAGCAAAGCAAGCAGGTCACCCCCTAGTTTTTGAAAAGAAAGTAAATCAATTAATGAATTACAGTAGTGGAGGAAGAGACACAGACTTTCTAATGTGTAGAAAATTTCATTTGAAAGAGACACAGAATTGTAAGGTCATAAATGGGAAAAGTGTGTCAGTGTAGCATAAAGTGGTGGTGATGGAATGGGAGATCAGAATCTGCCGGAAAATAAAACCAGAGCAAGCAGCACAAGGATAATGTGGTTGAGATTAAAAGGGCATAGGAAAGCATTTAAGGAGAAATTTTTAAATAAAGTGCAATAATTTTAGCATATGGAGAAATGGTGGGAGAAGAATAAAGCTGTCTTAAGCAAAGTTGAATTAAGAATAGGTGAAGAGGTGGTGAATAGTATGACAGGAAGGAGCCCACCTGTGAACAATGAGACATGGAAAGGATGCGATAAAGGCTAAGAAGGAGGCAAAGAAAAAATGGTATCAGTCAGGAAAGAAGGAAGTTAATGAAATGCACAGGTAGACGAACAAGGAGGTAAAGTGGGTAGTGTCAAGAGCCAATGGACAACCTTTGGAGGAGGTATATAAAAGAGGGAGAGAGAATGATTTCTAGAATTGGAAAGACTAGGAACAAGGCTGGAAAGGATTTTAGTCAGACAACACAGATAGAAGATGAGTAAGGTGTGGTCTTAAATGAGCATGATAGGATCAAGAATAGATGGAAGAGGTACTCTGAAAACCTGCTGAATGCAGAAAATTCAAAAGGTAGCTTTTGGGGTGTGAAGTACCAAGAATAAGGAAGGAGGAAGTAAACGAAGTACTGAAAAAAATGGAAAGGCAACAGGACCAGATGAAATACCAGCAGAAGTGTGGAAGAGTTTGGGAGAAGAGTGAGTAGATGTGTTGTGGGATCTAATACAGAAGATCCAAGAACAGGAGAGAATATCAGAGGAATAAAGGAATAGTGTGATTGTACCCATTTGTAAGAAGGAGTGTGGAAACTATACAGGGAAAAAGCTGATGTCACACAATAAAAATATGGGAAAGAGTTATAGAGAGAAGGTTTAAAGAAGATACCATCATAGGGGAGTAATAGTTTGATTTTATGCCAGGGAGAGACACAACTGATGCAGCCTTTGCATTGTAGGAGCTTATAGAAAAGTATCAAGAAAAACAAAAGGATTGCTCATGATGTTCATTGATTTAGAGAAGGCTTATGATAGAGTGCAACGTCAAGAGGTCTAGAGTGCATGAGAGAGAAAGGAGTTCCAGAGAAGTATGTGAGGATTGTCCAGGATATGTATGAGGGAGTAAGGAGAAAGGCTTTTAGCAGTGTTGGGTTAACATACAGGATCCCAGTTAGAGTAGGTCTGCAGCAGGGATCTTATTTAAGACCTTACCTTTTTGATCTGGTTATGGCTGTGTTGAGTCATGGGATAACAGATCAATTCCTCTGGTGCATGCTTTTTGCTGATAAAATTGTGTTGTATAGCACCAGAAAAGATGAAGTGGAAAGGAAGTAGGAAGAAAGGAGAAGGGCTATGAAGGAAGAAAACTGAAGATAAATAGGAAGAAGACAGAATATAAGAAGTTTAATGATGATCATGATTCCGAATATAGCCAGCAGAGAAAGCTATTGAAAAAAAACAGTGGATAAATTTAAATATCTAGGATCAGTAGCAGCCCAAGATGGAAAATTAGATGCAGAGATAACCCTCAGGGATCAGTGTGGATGGAACAATTGGAAGTAGGCATCAGGGGTATGTGATTGAAGAATTAAGATGAAGGTTAAAAGGTAAGGGTTTTAAGATAGTCATAAGAACAACAATGATGTATGGAGCAGAGACATGGACAGTAAAGGAAGTGAAAGAGAAGAGGTTAGATGTGGCAGAAATGAGAATATTGAGATGGATGTGTGGAGTTACAAAAAAGGACAGAATAAAAAATTAGATGATCAGAGATACAACAAAAGTGGCAGAGATGTCTAAGAAAGCACAGAAAAGTAGGTTGAAGTGGTATGAACATGTAATGAGGGGAAAGTACAGAGGAAGAGAAAGTGAAAGGGGCCAAAGTGGAGGTGAATGGATAAAGTAAAAAAAGATCTAAAGGAAAAGAGATTGATTGGCAAGGAGGTACAGGACCAAGCTGTATAGAAAAGGATGATCAAGCACATCGACTCCACATAGAAGTGGGAAAAGATCAAGAGGAGGAAGAAGAGTTCAAGAATGCTTTCTCACAGACTTCTAAAAAACAAATATGAAACAAAATGCAAGAATGTAATAAAAAGGAAAGGAAATGCAAGTAATCTAACATAGTTATGATCATAACAACAACAACAAGTAGTGATTACATATACACACACATATTTAAAATATTTCTTAAGTATGCTATTTATACAAGTTCAAACACTGAATACTAATACTGCATGCATTTTTCCTGTGCACGTTAATCACCATCCCTTTTCTCAATGTGGCCTCAGAAAACAGCAACACCATTCAAATTAGGATACAATGTACCTATAATTTATTTAAATAGTGACATTGGTCTACATTTGGAACAATGACACTAAATCTTGCATGTCTACATTACTTGTCTCAATCGGTTTTCATCGTATCTGTCCTTGTGTACTCATAGTGCAATATTAACTGTTGTATGAATTTCTACCCAGATTTAAATTTCAATCAAAAAGTACAATGACATGAAGTTTAGTTAGGTCACATATCAAACAAGAAAAATATATGGGAACTGATGTATATAAAGAGCTGTAATTAAGAACACTATTATAGGTGCAAGGTTCAACATATCCTTTATAGAGGCACAAGTAACATTGCATGTACACTAACAATCTATATAGCAAAAAGTACCCAAATCCTAAGAAAGATGCCCCAAATAAATATATGATATTAGACAACTTGTTAAATAAGCTGAATGATTTATGAATATTATATAAAAATAAAGAGACAAAATTTAAAATAAAACATACTTGGTTAACCAAGAAAGTAATACATTAGGATGCACTAAACATCTGCATGTTGGGGTAAAAGATTTCAGAACTCAGTAACATAGATCTTACAGCATTTATGGTCAATGACCTATGAGAAAACACTTACCTCTCTGCTCATCCACAGTGCTCACAGCCTGTATGAAGAGCTGAGCATTGCTTTCAGTGTATTCCACAAACACAATTAGAAGTTTGAGTGCAGTTTTCACAACAAGTCGGGACTGATGACAGGAGAGAGACAGAGAGAAAGAGAGAGTGAGGGGAGGTGGAGAAACAGAACACACAATGAATAATTCCCCAAACTGGGAATAACGCCAAGCGTGAAATGAATATTCATAACCTTTCTTTTCCAGCAGGTGTCATTAAAGTACCACAAGAGGCCAGCTCAAGTTATGTTTTTTTTTCCACAAAAAAATAGCCAGATTTTGTTAAGACTTTTATGGGTTACACCATCTGCACTAAAATACTATATCAGACATGGCAGTTTCCGGACAGTAAATTAGTTTTCATTTGAAGAAATATCATGTCATTTGTTTATATTATATACACACACATATACACATAATATTATATATATATATATATAAATAATAAATGTAAAATTGTATAAACCACAGTACAAGTATGGCAGTTATGTCTCACATCATGAAGACCTTTGAGAGACTGGTCCTGGACTATGCAAGTCCTCTTGTGGTAGACCACCTGGACCCACTGCAGTTAGCCTATCAGACTTGCGGCTTATTCTTAGACAAAGCTGGCAGCTCAGGGAGAATTGTGTTTTTTTTTTTTTTTTTAAATGTTTACAGTGCCTTCAATACCATCCAGCTATTCTTGTTAAGGAGTAAACTAAAAAGATATGCAGGTGGATCAGCAAATGGTGTCCTGGATAATGAACTGTCTGACAGGCAGACCACAGTCTGTGAGACTCAAGGACTGTTTCAGATACTGATGTGAGCAACACTGGAGTACCACAAGGAATAGTCCTCTCTCCTTTTCTATTTACTCTCTTCACCTCAGACTATAAATAGAACATCAGTTCACGTCACTTGCAGAAATTCACAGATGATTCAGCACTTATGGGGTGTATAATGGAGATGAAACAGAGCATAGGAATCTGGGGGAGAACTTTTTTCCAAGAAGAATTGTCTGCATCTTAACCAAGGAACTAGTTACTAACTAAAACTGCACCAAAGAGCCTCTATGTTCAGTCACTATTCAAGGAGTGGATGTACCCTTCAATGTGTCCTTTTGGGGGTGCACGTTAATGACAGGTTGGAATGGTCTCCGAACACAGAGGAACTGTATAAAAAGGGCAGAGCAGGTTCTTTTTCTTTAGGAGACTTCATTCCTTTTCAAATCAAATAGCCTTTTATTGTCAACTATCCAACCCGTGGCGTACCATACGCCGCATAATCAGGCGTATGGTACAGGGAGAAAATTAACATTTGAAAAATCGGTAATGTAATAAATCAGCAAGAAAAGCAACATTGTAACAATGCACGGAACGAACCAACACACAATCGTCCGTGACTGAAAACTGGCGGACCGTCCTTGCACTTTCTCCTGCCAGACGGAGGGATGGGGGTGCATGGCGCGGAGTCTGGAATGGGAGGAGAGGAGAAGGACATCCATGCAGCTCCGTCCGTCATGCTAGTCTGCCGATTTCTCGTTCAGTATGCACTGCCTGCTCATGTGCCCACCTCCAACTCGTCACTTGAGTCTTAGACTTTACACAGTCCAGATGTACCTGTGACTGACGTAGACTTTTCATTGCTCTGTGCGGTTTTGGCTGCTTTTCTATATATAATCCACCAAGACACCTGACCACGGTAGTAGCGAGGTGGGAGGGGGGTGTGTACAAAGGGTTGGGACTCAACCAGTGGGAGCATATGAGTCGCACTTAGTGGGAATTCCACGGTTTGCAGCCCGAATGGGGTTCAACGGCTTACCCACGCTGGGTAGACACACAGTCAATGTCATGCATAATTATTTATTGAATGCTAAACACTTCTGGAAAGACACGGATGTCTAAAACGGGTTGGTGTGAGAATACAACAGTAAGCGAATGAAAAGATGGAACTGTGGAGAGAGCAAAATACAACACAATAGTGAACCCGTGGCATCACAAACAGCGCATAATTATTTATTGATGGTTGAACACTTCTGGAAAGACACAGTTGCCTAAAAGGGAGGGTTGAGGATACAACAGAAAGTGAATGAAAAGATGGAACTCTAGACCTTTCATTGCTCTGTGAGGTTTTGGCTGCCTTTCTATATATAACCCACCAAGACACCCGACCACAGTAGTAGCGAGATGGGAGAGGGGTGTGAACAAAGTGCAGGAGCATCTAAGAAGATGCAGGTTTGTTGCGGATGCGAATTGCTGTATGTAGCGTGTAAAACAGTTTGCTATGGTGCACGTGGTCGTGCATCGTAACGAAAACTCGGTTTTTAAAGACTGCTTACTTCATTGTGTTTTAACCTCAGTTGTAAAGGAATGTTTTAAGGACCCCATGGGATACCCCTCAGTTTTGGCTGCTTTTCTATATATAATCCGCCAAGATACCCAACCACGGTAGGAGGGGGGTGTGCACAAAGGGTAGGGACGTAATGAGTGGGAGCGTATGAGTCACACTTAGTGGGAATTCCACGGCTTGCAGCCCGAATGGGGTTCAACGGCTTACCCACGCCCCTCTCCGCTGGGTAGACAAACGGTCAATCTCATGCATAATTACTTGTTGAATGCTAAACACTTCTGGAAAGACACGGATGTCTAAAACGGGTTGGTGTGAGAATACAACAGTAAGTGAATGAAAAGATGGAACTCTGAAGAGAGCAAAATACAACACAATTGTGAACCCGCGGCATAACAAACGCTGCATGGCTCAGATGTGCATGTGGACTCTTACCACAGAAGAAAGTGACTAACTGGGTGGTCGGTGAGTTTTTGCGTCCGGGCAAATGGGCAGGCAGTGTGAATGCCTAGAGAGCGAGTGTAGACGCTGGCCGGTGAAAAAGTACTGTTGGTGGACAGGGAAACATCTTCCGTGTTCCTGCAACAGCATCTAAGACGACGCATGTTTGTCGCGGATGAGAATTGCTGTATGTAGCGTGTAAAACAGTTTGCTATGGTGCACGTGGTCGTGCGTCGTAACCGAAAACTCGGTTTTTAAAGACTGCTTACTTCATTGTGCTTTAACTTCAATTGTAAAGGATTGTTTTAAGGATCCCATGGGATACCCCTCGCAAACCGTTTCACACGCTGCACATGGCGATTCACCTCCGCAAGAAACATGCCTCTATGAACAGTCAACGTAGCTCGGAGGTGCATGACATGCACATGACATTAACCTGACCTGCACTGCATGTGGCCTCTACGACAGACGAATATAAAATGACGCCATTTTTTCTGTGTCCTCGCGTCCGAGTTGGTGGGCATGGCCCTGCGAGTTGTCGTTGTATCCAATGGTTTTGGAGTTGGTGGGCGTGGCTTCTTCCTGCGTGCGCCATAGGTGTCTCACTTGTTGGCGGCGTAGTGAATCCACGCCCCCTCTGCCGTGCTTTTCATTGTTGTCTTGCCTTAGTGAATTTTATATATATATATATATATATATATATATATATATATATATATATATATATATATATATATATATATATATATATATATATATATATATATATATATATATATATATATATATATATATATATATATATATATGTATATACACCCTATATGTACAGAACATATAGAAGAATCGAAATACTTTAATGTGAGAAGTGACATCCTTCACATCTTCTACTACTCTGTGATGGCCAGTGTGATTTCCTACGCTGTGGTGTGCTGGGCTGGTAACATTACTGAAAGAGAGGACCACCGTATCTACAAGTTAATTAAAAGGGCAAGCTCAGTTATAGGATGTAATCTGGAACCACTAGAGGTAGTAGCAAAGGAGAGAATTAAAGTAAAACTAAGTGCCATTATGAATAATTCTGTACGTCCTCTCTGACACATTAACACAGAGTACTTTTAGCGTGTCAAGAAACACTACTGGGGCTTCTTCATACTAACAGCAATATGTCTGCATAATGCCTCACTGTGACTGACCCCCAAGTAAGACGTTTTCTTTCTTTTGAATGGTCTTCCTTTACATAGTAATTATAGTGTGTGTTCATTTATTTTTTATTTATCTGCCTATTTATTTATTTAAAGAGCTTCTGTGAAAAGCCAAATATCCCCCTGGGGACAAATAAAGTTCTATCTAATCAAACAGACAATACTACATTCTAAGCTTTATGTTTCTTATTAACTTAAATTAAAATATTCCCATATACACTAAGACATCAAATAACACAATGGCCTGGCCTCAGTATAGAACAGTGTTAATTCTTGCCAAACTTTAAAAGCTTTGGACCATACTGTGCTTCTTAAAGAAAACCTAGTTTTATGTAACCATTCACTTTCCAATTCAGTTATGAGTGTAGGTTAGAATTTGTCCAACTAAGCAATGCTTAATAACTTTTTTATTGCATAACATTGCCCCATCTGATGTTACTCAAAATAATGCTATATAAAAAAGGTTTTGAACTTTTGTTCTAACACAACTTTTTTCAAATGTGTGCCCTTTAGACAATGAAAAATAATTCAGGGAAGTCCTTTAGAACCAAATTATTTTTGATAAATATTCATTTTAAATGCAAGAATATACATGACCAGTCAAACGTTTTAGAACACCTCAGTTTTTCCAGTTTTTCTTCCAATGAAATCAGTTGAAATGTAATGAATTGCCTAAAATGGTGAAAATGTAAGCAGTAAACTACCAGAGGTTTAAAGTTTAGGTTAGCAAAAATTGAGAAAATAAAGAAATATCAGAATATTACAAATGGGTCTTCTTCAGGGAACAATTTATAGATTACAACCTACAGATGTTCTCCAGCAATTAAAGTAAATTAAGCCTTGTAAGTTGAAGAAAACAATTTGTACACTTGTCCCAACTTCTGCTGATTGCATAAAAACCCTCTATCTTAAAGCAGAGTTGGAACAGACTGTGTTACTATACCTTCTGAAGTACAGTACCACTTGGGCAATATTCCAGTGATAATGGCACGAAAACTGCAATTAAAGTAAATTGCGACTATCACATTAGCTGGTGACTCTTGGAAACTTGCCTTCTGAATAGTTTGTGACTTTCAGTCCACCAAATATCTGTAAATAATAACTTATAATCTCTAATAATAATAATAATAATAATAATAATAATAACAACAACAACAACAACCTCTAACAGAGGTTCTTCCAGTTTCTAATTTCCTTTGGATTTTTTTTTTTTTGTAATTTCTCTAAATAAAAGGCTTACACTTCTAAGGATAATAAAGCTCAGTCTCTTTACATTTGTTAACTGTTGTTTTCTTGCCATTATCACTTGAATTTACAACGTTCTACAGTGTAATATTGTCCAAATAGTACTTTGGAGAGTGTAGTAACATAGTCTATTCAAACTCTGCTTTAAAGACAGGCAAAAGGTTTTTTAAGTAATCAACAAAAGTTGGGACAGCTGTGCAAATTGTTTTTCTTCCACTTACAAGGCTTAATTTACTTTAATTGCTGCAGAACATCTGTAGGTTGTAACATATTAGTTCTTCTCTGAAGAAGGCCCATTTGTAATATTCTGATACTTCCTTTTTCAGTTCTTGCTAACCTAAACTTTAAAATTAAGCCTCTTGCAGTTTAGTACTTACCTTTTCTCCATTTTAGGTCATTCATTGCATTTCAACAGATTACATTTGAAGAAAAACTGAAAAAATGGAGTTGTTCTAAAACTTTTGATCAGTAGTGCAATAAACATTTAAAACATTTATAAAAAAATGAAAGGACAAGCTTTCAGTAGTCTTATTTTAATACAACTGTTTTTGCATAAGGAAAAAAAATTGTGCAGTTCAGCACTCCACTTTTTTGATGCCACAGCTTTTCTTTGTAGAATGCTGTGTTTTCAATGAGCGTTCAGGATAACTATTTTGATCAACACCTATAGCTCATGCATTTCCCTGCCATAGTATGTGCTACACCATAACACATACTTAAACAGTCTATCTTTGGTCAGGTGGGAGTCTAATATTCAAAAATGTTTGTTAACCTTTGCTCTGTTTGGGACATGTTTAAAAAAAAATAAATAAAAAAAACCTTCACTGAATGACTTTGTATCAGCAAAATTCCATTCTAATTGAAATGTTCCATTCCCGTTGCTATAATCATCTAGGTGAGCACTCTCTTAAATAAAATGTTTAAGGCTAGAAACACTGCTTATATCTTCATCAGTACTACACAGTATAGTATAAATACTGATAAAAGATAATTTGGGCATGTTCTGCTAAACAGCTTCTAACTTGCACACAGTAAAATGAATCAGTTACTGGACTATTTATTATATTTGAAGTGCAGTTGCTTATATAAAAGATCTCTACAAGTCCACATACCAAATGACGGCATGAATTAAATAATATAATAGGAATATATGATTAATTCCGCCTTAAAAAGTCCATCACTGTATAGTTATCATATTTTAAGCAAATCATATTCCATTGGATTACTGGTAAACTGGGTATAGTTAGTGATGACAGGAGTGTGGAGCATAGTATTCTGAATAGAGTTTGTGCAGGATTTCCTTTTCAAGGTTGATCACTTTGGTGTAGTTTCATTACCTTCTTTCTTCCACTGGTTCATATATAGTCTTACAGTATTCCTTAAATATGTTACTTATTTTTTTATGTTTAATAACTTTACTTCAGGCTGCATTGTTAACCTCTACAAATTTTCCTAGGTTTCTCTTCTACTGAAAATATTTATTTTTAATATCAATCTTTTTATTGTAGAGACCAGCACTGGGTGATCTTCTGTAATTATAATCAATTTCAGTAATTTAGCTCCAACGCTCTTCTAGGTTGCAGTTTAATTTGTTTTATGAAGTGTGTGAAATGATTTGTCCTCTCAATGTATGTATTAAGGACTTCCCAGCTTAATCACAGATATGTTTGGAGATAACATTTTCATAAAAATTAACTAAATGTATTAAGAAATGAATCTTGTAAAATATATTTCTTAGTATTAACGGGTTGAGATGCCAAATAAGGATTACGTTACTGAAGTTAGAACTTTTGAGATCCAAAATAAGAGAAGCCTGATCAAAGATAACAATGATAATTATTAATTAATGATAATTAATTAATGATAATCTTATTTTTAAGATTTAAGTAAGGGCAGTAGGTTATTATCAATAAAGTATTAATCAGTTTTAATTTACTTTAATGCACTAACAAAAATGGATTATCTCATACATGTATGGGGAAACTTTCATGTATCTGAAAGTTTGTAATCCTTGATTAAATTATGCAGTTTTAGATACTGCCATTAAATGTGTTGCTGACCTAAATAAAACGAGGCTTAATATACAATTACATATCCTGTCATTAAAGCTTATGAGAACACCAATTGTGAATTAATGTTAGATTATTAAAAGTAGGTACTTTGGAGAACCATAAATAGGGGGTGACTGTTTACTATCATTTTAAGTCTGGCTGCACACAAAAGGCAAAACAATCCAGGTAGAATTTCAGGGTATGCCTTTAAAAAGTGTAGTAATCAATTAGCAGACATCGTCAGTGACATCTTTAATGTTCGCTGAGAGAATGTGTGGTCCTCACCTTCTGAAACAGAACATCAATTAACTGTGTGCCTAAGAAAATAGAGAGAGTGGCACTCACTCCAAAGTGATTCCAAGGGCTATAAGAGACTAGTGCGAGGACACATTAAACAGAATATTCTAGATAGTCCTTATCACCTCCAGTTTGCATATTGTTATGCCTGGTTTTCAGAGGATGCCATGTATCTTGCACTTCATATCATCCTGACACATCTGGATAATCAAAAAATGTTTTACAAGCCATTTTATATTCTACAACTCAACATTTAGCACTGTTGTATCAGAAAAACTGACCACTACAGTAAATGCCTCAATTAGGACTTAGCACTAACCTCTGCAAAAAAGTTTGGACTTCATTACCAATAGACATCATGTGTCAATAGGCAACATTACATCCTTCACACTGACCTTCAACACATCTACTCCACAGGGTTATACTAAGCTCTGCTCCTTATTCACCTATGACTGTGTGGCAAGAACAACTCAAACTCTAACATTATATTTGCATAATTTGCTGATGAGACAACAAGGTCACCCTTAATGTCAGCAAAACCATGAAGCCATTCATAGAATTTAGGAAGCAGAAAATAGACCACACTTCCATCAGTAACTGGAGAGGAAGCTTTATATTTCTTGCACAGACTATAACTGATAAACTGAACTGAATAGAGCAGAAAAAAACATTAACTTTGTTGATTGTGTTTAGGATAAGCCATTCAGGCAAAACAATTTTCACTGGTCACTTGTATAATGACTTGGTTGTATTGATATAAAAATACGATTAAATAGGTTTCAGTAAAGTTAGCACTCTACAAGCAAGTCCTATTCCAAACTATCAAGTCTTAAAATCCAACACTTACCAAACTGCCAGTTAGTGTATACAACCACTGGACTGTTTCAGGGTGATGGATAACACCATTCATTCCATCCACAAAAAGCATTATCTGGCTGAGTGCTGGTGATGCAAATGGAGGGACACCGTGAAAGAGAGAAAAAAAAAAAAAAATCAGTACACAAAACAGTTCTGCTAGTTATTACCTAACATTTGTTATAAGGTGGCAGTTTTGTTATTTGTTTATTTTTTTTTATAAATTATTATTGGTTTCATATTTTGCCAGTTATAAAGTAAAAGAAGTCCAGAGCAGCACAGACCCTCTATGGCTGAATAACATAGCATGTATACCTAATATAAGGGTATTGACAACACTTCAATTTTATTTACTTTCACTAATTCACCTCTTATTTAAATGCTAAACAGCTAAAGCTGTAATGCATTACTGCAATTCCTGTTTAAGCTCGAGGTCATATCTTCTTGAAAATACCTACTTTAGATTTTCATTAGGCCAAGGTTCCCTAAAACCAGTGGAGCTGTCAAATGATGCAGTTCCCTAAAGGACAGACACTGTTATATCAATCACCTATTGATTTCGACATGAAAAGATTTTAAGCCATGCATTATAATTTGTCTGAAGTTGATATGGCTCCTCTCGTGGTACATACCAAAACAAGATTATAATGACCCCATAAAGCTATACAAGTAACTTTACACTTGAATTAAAAAGTTGAACACTGGAAGAGTAAATGATTGAATATCTTTCCCCTAATTAAAAAAAAAAAAACCTTACTAACTACATTTTCTTCTATACTAATCAACAAGTTACTGCTGTACCATCATAATTCTAAAACAGTGGGTAGTTACCTTTAATGTCCCGTAACATTATTTTGGAAAGTGGGTATTCTCAGGTTTTGGTAGGGTCTATTAAATAAATGCAGCTATGCCTTAAATCACCTAGAATATTCCCATAAGGCTTCCTCCAGCTTTGTGTGCCTCAGAGACAAACTAATAGACCACCCTATTATATTAAAGAAAAATATGACAGCATTGTTTAAATCTTCCAGGCATAGCAAAAATAAATAAATAAAAGGGATACTTAATAAAGTATACAGTGGTTTATTTTAATCAGTTTGTTTCTGCAAGAAAGGTATGAGTCTTTTTATATAAATGACTAGCTATGTTACCCTGCTTCACACGGCATATTTAAGACAACGGGACTCTGTTATAGTGCCATCAGTAACTGGATATATCAGAAGCATTATGTATCTAAGTACAGTACTTTTCTCTATACAATATTTCTAGTTTTTTTTTTTTTTTTTTTAAATGTTACTAGGTCACTGGAGCTGCTTTCTCTTCAACGACCTACATACAGAGTAAAAAACATTCCTGTTGTTGATCAGTTTCTGTTTTTGTTAGCAACTAACCTTGGCTTTAGTTGATGATAATTCCAAACACAATTTTACAGGAAACTATTTCTTTCAAAATGAAACAGTAACTAATTAGGATTAAAGGGATTTTTGGGTATACATATAATTTCTCCAGTAGCACATCCTGTAAAAATATTAGCATCAATCAGACAATCAAATAGTTTGATCTGTAATCTTGTATCAGATACAGAACATCTCTAGGTTGTAACCTATTAGTTCTTCCATGAAGAAGGCCCATTTGTAATATCCTAAAATTTCTTTTTTTCAATTTTTGGTAACCTAAACTTTAAGTTTAAACTTCTGACAGTTTACTGCTTACCTTTTCATCATTTTAGGTCATTCATTGCATTTCAACTGTTTACATTTGAAGAACAACTGAAAAAAACTGAGGTGTTCTAAACCTTTTGATCAGAATTGTAATAAACTCCCTGAACTGAATTTCAAATAATTAAACATGAAGTAAAAATGGAGGTGTTGTAAAACATTTGGCTGGTAATTATGTGTGCAGTGTTTACTCCCTTCTCTGTTCTGCCCATTGGGGACCCCTTAACTGAGCTGTGCTAACATTTAAAAAGTGACCAAGGGACAGAATCATTCCCAGCTTGTTTTGTACCTTAGGATGCCACTTCCTCCTCTACTTCTCTCTTCTTCTATTTTCGTTCCTGACAAAGAAACACCGCTGCTTACAGCCACAGTGTCTTGAACCCACACTTGAGTCTTATAGCATGCTTGCTAACCATATTTTACTTGTTTCACCAAACTCTTCACCTTCATTTCACACCTCATTCTCCATCGCAAAAGTCATTCATTTCTTTTTTCTGTCCAGGAGACCTCCCCTTTTCACTTATCTTTTCATCCTATTGGTCAATGTCACTGTTTATGTACCCTGCCTACCACCTTCATTTACATAAACCAGCAAGAGACAAACAACTGGCTGTTACAGTTTCTTTCTGGGCTTTACCCCAGTGCTAAGTCAAAAAAAAAAGGACAAGACAAAATAGCATAGCCTACTCACTACAGTATTTTTATTGACAAATAAAAAAAACATGGCAGGATCTAATCAATAGCATTTTAGAATAAGCTTTCATTTCGGGGAAAAGGGTACCCTTCTATAGAGTAGCTATGGTTGCTGGTTCCCCTCTTTTTCTTGGGTGGGGGTCAAATTTTGCTTTGATTTGTTAAATTTGTCTTGGCTGTATAGAATGTTATCTGTTTATAATTAAAATCTATTATAATATTAAAAAACACTAATCAGCTAATTTTCTTTTTTCTATGATGTCACAAAATTTCAATCAAATCGGTCAAACCATTTCGACCAAAATCTTTTGCTGATGATTGACTGATTGAGTGAGTCGACTTTGCATTTTAAATGGATAGATTCAAAAGTGACAATTTAAAAATAAACGTAGACTTTTTAATATAACTCAATCAGATCCATCCATCCATTATCCAACCCGCTATATCCCAACCACAGGGTCACGGGGGTTTGCTGGAACCAGTCCCAGCCAACATAGAGCGCAAGGCAGGAAACAAACCCCAGGCAGGGCGCACACACACCCACACACCAAGCACACACTAGGGGCAATTTAGAATCACCAGTGCACCTAACCTGCATGTCTTTGGACTGTGGGAGGAAACCAGAGTACCCTGAGGAAACCCATGCAGACATGGGGGGAACATGCAAACTCCACGCAGGGTGGACCCGGGAAGCGAACCCGAGTCTCCTAACTGCGTAACTTAAACACAAATGTATGTAAATTTAAAATCTGAATCTTACCAATACTACATTAACCTACACATAGGGTAAAGGTTAATATAGTAGGCTTTAGTAATACTGGGAAGACAAAAGATGAAATGTCTCTTAAAACGCACACAAACATATTCAAATAGTCATTTCAGTAGCAGAACCCACCTCTCAAAATGTAATTCTGGTAGTTCTGATCTGCCTCAGCACCCACTTTAATGAGACAAGCGAGACCCTCAGAGCTGACAAACTCCGGGACAAGATCCTTATCGTCCTACAAAAAAAGAAAACACTCATGAGTTGTGGTGCCTTTCACATTCTATTGCAAGGGCTGCAATGGGCAAATGATCTATAAGCTCTGGCAAAAATATCTTTGACCAGAAAAAAAAAAAAATTTAATTCTATATTAATATAACATTTCAAGTATATACAATTTCTCCAGCAATAACACCAAACCAAGCCAGATTCTGCACGCACATTCCACTTCCTTAAATGAATTACTGTACAATGTTACTTACAAAAGTTAAGTCAGAAGACTTCAGTTTTTCATGCATTTTCTTTAAGAGTAACACCTACCAGACGCCTTTCACAGATACTGTAATAATTCTAAAATCTTTACATCATAAGAATTACTCTTATCTTCTCACTATCAGGATGTTTATCCACCTTCTGCTTCTACTTAGGACAAGAGGTTCTATAATGTTCTAAAAAGCTTGTTCTGATGGAGAATTGCATTTCAGTAGCTGCCCTGGTTAATTATATCATTTAATTGAGCAGGTACCATTGGAAAGCACAAAAGTAACACCCACCTGAAACAACTGTTTAAGGGAGAATAGAGAGCGGCGGAGTTCAGGCCCATTTGAGTTATACAGCTTTTCTGAAACAAAAAAATAAATATATAATGTACACTATTATTTACTCTTGTAGGTAGCAATTTTGACAACATATTACAAATATAGTAGATTGAAACGAAGGACCAGTTTGACACAGACAAGAAGAGATGACAGTAGCACTAACAGAAACAACTGAGCCCTAAATGTCTGCCTGCTGTCTTCATCAAATAAAAAGCAAATCATTTTACAATAATAAAAACAGTAATAGCTTTAACCATAGTGTATGTCAAGTATCCCTTTTGATTGAGTACATTGTCCTGTACACTCAGGTGGCACAATACAGTCCAGTTGCAGGTGTGGAGTAACTTAAAGTGAACTTGTTGAAAACATCATTGACAATATTTAACTAAACTGTTAAAACTGGGCAAGACTCAAACAGACATTTATAAAAAAAAAAAAAATAATAATAGGAAAATGTTTGAGTTTTCAACAAACTTATTAAAACTGCCCAACATTCTACAGGGTGAAAATTACTCCATGTTCCTTGACCTTACAAAGGTCAGGGGTTGTGGATCGCTGGATCCTGGTTCCAACGCCCTGAGCCGCATCGTTGGACTTGATTCTCCAATTCTGGTGGTGTACAACGGGAGATCGAATGCATCCTCATGGGCAGACGCTGGACCCCCCTTTTCACTCCAAGATCAGGCTGTTTCTAATGAGTTTGCATGCAGTTTGTGTGATGAACCTGAAGACTTAGGTGCAACTGACAACCCAAATGTGATGTGGGAAAGCTTTCATGACAAGACCCTTAAGGTTGCAGAGGATTGCATTGATGTTGCTGGAGAGGGGTTTCAGTGCAAGGCTTGATGGCAACTCCGGTCTGTACTGGGAACCGAGAAGGACTGCTGCAAGGGCTCCAAGGGCAGAGAAGAAGGTGTTTGTTAAAGGAATATGTGAGCAAATGATGCAGCATCTATGATTTAGGGACCCACATCCTTTTAACAGAGGAATCAAAGGATTATGTACATCCAAATTGGTTCATCAGAGAGTTGCAGTCAGGGTGGGTGATTGAACTGTTCTTATGGATTATGCTGTAGTTGTGAGCCACTGGCCTGGCTACTTTGAGCAACTATTTAAAGCTGGTCCCCCGGGTAGGACACTGGATATCTCTGGGTCCATGATTCTTCAGATTGATCCTCCAATTCACTGTAAACCACCCAGTCTCACTGTGGTTGCACAGGTGGTGAAGCAGATGAAGTTCAGGAAGGCTGCAAGGATCTATGGTATCTGGGGTGAAATTATCCAGGCTGGTGGTAAGGCTATCCTCTTGATATTGCAAGCAATCTCTGTTTCCATTTGGAAGATGAGCATCATCCAAAATTAACTGAGAAAAGGGACTGGTCATCCCTATCTGGAAAGGGAAGAGTGATTGCCTGGATTGCGGCAACTAAAGGGTCATAAACTGCTCTCTGTGCCGGTTATGGTCCTTGCTAGGGTCTACCAGCAACCGGAGCAGTTTGGTTTTACGCCTAAGGTCTACCATCAACCTCATCCTGGCACTGATGGTTCTAATTGAGTGCAAAAGTGAATACTGACAGTTTCTTTGTAGCCTCTGTAATGTGTTCGACTCAGTTGATCAAGCTGCCCTGGGGGATATCTTGAGACTTTGCAGGATCCCCCTGAAGTCGTTGGATATAATAGCCATCATGTACACTTTTACTGTGAGTGCTTTGCAGAGTAAAAGGCAGAACCTCTGCATTTTTCCCAGCTGATTTTGTGGTTCTTTGCGGTGCATGCATGGACTGGGTGTTCGTCAGGGTCGTGGGGTCCAGCAACTGCAGGGCATCTGTTGGTGAAGAAAGATTAAGTGATCTTGACTTTGTCAACAATCCTGTGATCTTCATGGTGTCAACAGAAGCTCTGATTGGGGCTGTCCTTCATGTTTTGATATATGGTTGCGAGACATGGATGCTATCCAGTAACCTGAGACGAAGACTGGACTCCTTTGCTACTGAGTCTCTTTGAAGAATCCTTGGATACCGCTGGTTTGACTTTGTGTTGAATTAGTGGTTGCTCATGGAGTCCTGAATGAGGCATATTACCTGCACTGGAAGGAAGTGTCAGATATGGCAGTATGGCCATGTGACACAAAGCTCAAAGAGGCTTTTTTTTTTGTCAATTACTCACTATGTCTTTCCTAACTTTAAAACAGCATCCATCATGAATGTATGGAATAAGATGGGCGATTTACTGGCTGTTGGCTAAAAGGCCTCCACTGCTTCCCCCCCATATCTCAAATAGCATTATCTAGCTTTCCAACTCTTCTTTTACCTCCAAGGGACCATTGCATTACCCCACCCCAAATACATATTTTATCATGGTGTACAAAACCATAAAAATAAAACTGGAACAAAAAATGGCGAGTAAAAAGTACTGCAGGACAGATATAAACATAACATACATTTTTATGCTTCTAAGACTTTTCTCCAGATACTTCATTATTTTTTATATCCCAAATGTGTATGAAAATCTCAGGTGTTATTTTAAAATGACTTGATCAATGAGCACATGGGGGGTCCAGACTAGATTAGGGTAAATGGCACAGTTACATACATGTTACAACGTTTTTATTTTAAAAAAGAGCCTCAGTTTATCAGAAATCAGATTGTGACAATATATCTAAACATACATTGATAGTATACTATATTATATAAAACACATACATTCCCATACATAAATGTACACATACACACATTCATTTATATATTCTTCCTTACCATAACCAGTACCAGGTTTGTCTAATTTAGGCCACTCTGGCAGCACTGCGCACAAGACAAGAATAGCTATGCTATTTTCATGCACTACATAAGAAAGAATGTCATAAGGTAAGGTTTCTGCACTTGGCAAGGGAGTGTTGAGCTGTACTGTAGTTTGGACTGTTAATCTATACCAGTTTGCATTCACGTCTTGTTTCTAGACTCATGTAGTCCTTTGGTTTCAATGTAAAGGACACTACAAGCACTAAAGAAGTTTAAAAAATAAAACTAAACCACAGACAGTATTTGCATGTTGTATTCTTAATGGTTCTGAAATATATACAGGTATGCTATGCTCACCTGTTTCAATAAATGATGATTGTCACGTCTGCTACACTGTTGATGTTACAGGTTGTATTTTCGTCTGGTAAGAACTATGTTGACAGGAAATTCTATTCTCATGGGAGATTATACAGACAGTAGAAATAAACGTTTCAGCCTTCACCGTTACAGGAAATGACAAGCAGCAAAATTTTTAGTTCTTAAAAGGCAAAAAACTGTCCTAAAATACTTTGATGTGTATTGCTAAACAGAAAGAATTATATTCAAGGTCGAAGCTGAAAGATTGAAAAATTTAAATATCAATAAGTTATAATTCCTCACAAAATATCTGTGGATAGTTAAAGACAACAGTGAAAGGACAGCACATCTGCTAGTGCAACACATTGAAGGACATAAAATGTTTGAGCCAATGGCAACAATCTAGGATCTAGCACCCAGGCCACGTGACTTGAGGAGTAACAGACAAAAAGTGTGCCAAACAAAGTCAACTCCCAAACAGGCTGCTAATTTAGTAATTTTTCTCCCTAACAGAATAATAAATTATTTAATGCTATATATCATTGTAATTTACAAATCTACCAAGTGAAGCTAATTAGTTTGATAATGAAATAAAGTTTTAATCTCTCCAACACATTTGTTGATACATACCGAGTTAATGAGGAAGTATGTTATAAGCAACACACACACACACACACACACGCTCGTAACAAATAACCCAGCCCTTGAGCATGGCATCTAATTTTGTGCCAAACAAAGATAAGAATCTGGAAGCTCTGAACTAGGAATCTTATTTATTTTTAATTAGTCAGGGTACTTTCAAGGAAATCTAGGTTGGTAAAGGTATGCATAGTACTAATTTCCAAGAAGTACTATGCCAATACACAAAAATAGCAATGAACTTATGATCTGTCATCTGCAGAGGGAGCTATAAGCTTATTTATCAAAATCATTACTGTTACTGGACTAGTTTCAACACAAGATGTATTTTGCCAGCAGCAAGTTTTATACTACTCTGGGTGCAACTTCAAAACAGAGCCATATAAAGGCAAACACAACAAAAGAACATTATTCAAATTTTGGGGAAGCTTTTAGGTAGAATAGCACATTCCTGCAAAGACTGGCAAATATCCAGCACTCAAAATTACTAGCAGACACTGTATTGGAGTTACAGCCCAGACTATCAGAGATTGCAGTTTTATAGTTTTGAGAAGCAAGCTCAGTATGAGTGCCCAAGTCTAATCTCTCTTCGGAGAGCAGTGGTACAGAAATCAAAAATGAATGCACCTTTTTTATATTCCAAGGGTACCGTTTTATCGGTTTTTATAAATTCATACCCTTTTCTGTTATAGGTTTTGCATATTTTTTTCAAAAATCATACGTGTTCTAGAATTTGCACAAATGCACTTTGATTTGTAAGTGAATTGGATACATTTAAGTTTTTTTTTTTTTATTTAGTATTTAAAGGATTTTAGAAATTATAGTGAACTTTCATTATGGAAAATAAATGGGCTGTCGCTTTGTCCACACAGAGTTAACAATAAAACATTATATTGTGAAGCCAATGCATAGAGATCGTTGCCATTAACAAAGGATTCACTTTTTGCGTTTCTCCAGACATGCATCCAAGACATGTTTGTGAAAACACTACAAACCTTTATGGTCCACAATCCTCTAAGTAATTAGGCTATGTTTTGCCCTTTTACTTGAAAGAAAAAAAAATGACATAACACTACTCAAACAAACAAAGCAAAAGAGAACCATACATATTGAGAGTTCTATGTAAAAATCAGTTTTTGGTATATTACAATAAAGGACATCAAAATAAAAAAGTCTGAACACTGGCAAAGTTAATTTAAAGCTTTTATTAAGGAGGTCTTGCCAAAAAAATATGAACAGATCTTCATAAAGAAAATTCAGATTTTTTCCCAAATTGAGATAATATAGAATATCTCATGTTTTGAGATATTACTCTTAGTCTCACCATTGTGATACAGATGCAAAACTAAGACACTAGGTTTATTTATCTTGTTTCTTTAGCTTATAAGATAAATGATAATGAAGTATACTCCGAATGCCTGAATATGTTCTTATTATTTCTAAAACCTTATGTTTAAAGAATAATGTAATTAATTATACTGTATATATTTCCCCTTACTTTCCATGAGTATCTGCATACAAATTTCTCATTGTTTAGCTGAAACAATTATGCTAGGTTTACTTTGTCAAAGTGCTTTGAGCATTCTCAAAATTTCCTTACACTATAAAGCTAAAAAGTTCCACTTAAAATAGTTTTTCAGTATTACACAAACTTGAGGTTTCTCTAGATAGCATCCACTACAACTTGGTTGTACAGTGACAAGTACTGTCCACAAGGCTAAATATGCAGCTGAAAGGTATACCATATACTATCAGCAAAGCTTTGCACATTATATGTAATAGAATTTCATGATATACAATGCGAGTTATGTATTAATGTATATTTATATGTATATGCTAAAGGATGACAGTTCTCATACAAGTAAATGCTAGAAATGCTAGATTAATTGATAGAATTTCCTTTGTATAGTATCTGAAGTGATGTCAGTTCTGGATATGTAGTTAATGTTACTGGACATGTGTGCTTGTGTGGGTTCCCTCCTACATTCCAAACTTGCATGAATTAGATTAAAATATGAATCTAAATTGTCCCATTGAGTGACTGCGTGGGTACATGGTGTGCATGTGATGTAGGCTCTATGAAAAGCTGCTGTCCCATTTCAGGGTTGATTTCAGTCTTTTAACGGTGTTATGCAGTAGGAATAAGGATTACTCAATGTGAAACTGTAAAGGAAAAAAGTTCATAAAATTGAAGAAAGTATGTATGTATGTAAATTTGCACTTAAAAACAGCATTTTTCAAACACAGTTTTATATATAAATATTTTTTGTTAAATCAGAATTTTTTACTGTGTATTTATTTGCTACACCTGTCAACACAGACTTTTAAAACATTTGTTTTATTTCTTTATTCTGAGGAACTCGACATTGAATTGTTCATCCTCTTATAACAGAAGCTATATGTTTTTAAAGGCAAAACAATCTCTGAATGGTCAGAATATTTCTTTTACTCATTACTGCTTAAAAATAACCAAGAAAACACACTGTACTTTGTTTCTTATCAAAGAAGCTAATATCTTTGGGCAGGAATTGGCTCATCTTGTATTGACACTACAGATATACACATGTCTTGCGGCCTGGAAGTGAGTAGGTTCAGCAGCTCATGTAGGTGGGTCTGACAAAGCCATTCTGCACAAAGGAGCAAGTCAACTCCTTTCTAAAATGAATATAAAGCCTGGTCTGAGAGAATTCACAAGGCTTTATTTAATTCGGCTCAAATGCTTTGCACTAAGAAAGATTCACGATAAATTAATGGTGTGAAGGGGATGGCAGCAACAAAGTCATTTTATTAACCTTCTGCAACCAAACAACCCACTGAGAAGCATGAAACTCCTCACATTGAACCATGCAACAAGAGGCTCTAGGAATGCATTCTTATTTCACTTCTGCCTAGCAAATCATGTGGAGGAGAAAGACACTGGCAAGCTATTATCTAAACATTTGACCTTCTAATGCAAAGATGTCTTCAGTATCACAATCAGTTCAGTTGCATTAACAATATAGAACAGGATACAGCAAATGAGTGAGGCAAAAGAAGAGACAAGTAAAGATGACAGATACAAAACTGCAAAGCATATTTAGAATTTTTAGAATTTTTAAAGTGCGCACACTACAGACTGTTCATACTGCCAAGTCAAAGCAAAAAATCCCTACAAGTGAAGGGATGTTTGTCAAGAGGGTTAAAAGCTACTGGATGAAAATAATGACAACACGTCTAGCAGGGTTCCCTATTGAAACTTGCACCATCATCAGACCCTCAAAAAGTCAATGCAAAGATGTAAATGAATCCCAAACAACAAATATGTACGCAACAACCTCCAAGATTAAGCTATATATCCGCTATATATAAAAGTGGGTTTTATGGTTTACTGTATCAATCAGTCATTTGTCTTGCACGGTACACTCAATGCCAAACATGTTTCTAAGGTCCATAATATACTTGCATCAAAGATGCACAAGTTACCTCCAAGGCTGTAGCACAAGCAGGTACTGTATATACATGTTAGAAATGACAGTGCTGCTGCATAATGTTTAAAATCAAGTTCAATACTTTCTAACTCAACAAAAAAACGAAGTTTTAAAATTATTTCGCTTTATTTAGATTATAAATGGAAATGATCTAGTAATTGGTTTCAACATTAGATCTATTGGGAGGGAAATTATCTTCTTATATAAATATCCTACCATGCCTGTCTATCTGTCCAGGATTTTAAATCACCTGTAGCTCCAAACCGTTTGAAATATTGACCAGAAACTTGGTACACATATACTACGCGACGTCTACTATGCACTTTTGGGGTGATGATTGACCTCCAAGGTTATTATTCCTCTGTAGAATCAACTCTCGGTAGCAGCCAGCAGGCATTCTCATCCCTACCTCTTCATATCTGAAATTATTCTTGAGGCAGATTGAAGACCCTAGTGCCAGCACAAGTGAAAAATTAAGGAAAAAATGTACCAAGTAATTGCAACACAAAAAGCCGGCTTAATCAGTTTAAACGAGAAAAGATGCTGGAGATAGAACAGAATAAGCGGGCTACTAGGGTGGAGAAAAGAAGAGCTGCTCAGGAAGCAGCAAAGCAAAAACAGCAACCTCTGAGCAAACGAATACGAAACGTACAGAGAAAAAGGATGAAAACTAAGACGACTTAAGTCAAGTGGATTCACTGCGTGCCGTTACTGGTAAAATCATATTTAGGATTGCACTAACCACAAAGAAATTCTTTCCAAGCAGCTAAAAATAAAAACTATTTTCAGTTACCTTCACAAATATTTTCTTTTTGTAGGAATAGTAATAATAATGATTGCTACTCCAGAAAGCTTTCTGCGTGCACATTGGACAAGAAGGTTCATCTAAAGGGTACAAAACCTGCCAGAGTAATTTTCTTTTGCTACCATGAATTTTGGTACCCATCAACAAAATTACATTATACTTTTAAGTTGTTCAATATTGATAATTACTATATTTAAATGGACTTGGAGGAAAACTAACAAAATAGTTATATTCTGGGAGTAATACTTATTTCTGTTGCTAACCTCCAAGTATGGTTTTCCCTTGCTTGATCATCAGTTACTTTAAAAAGGTAGGAGTTGAAAGGAGACTTGCAAAGGTGTGGGTTCCATTCCTAGCCTAGTTTGCAAATTCTCCAGTTGCCTGCATGGGTGTTTCTACAAGGACTCCTCTATTTTTCCCCCTCATCCAGCTGGCTTGCACGTTCGGTAAACTCTCAACTCAAACACATATAGTTTACTTACATGAGAAATGTTTGTGTTGAGTATATTGTTTTTGTCATTTATTGCATGGTTGTTTTATTACATTGTTGCATACTCTGCCTGCAAAATCTTTGACATTATGCGTACTAGAATATATAAAACTAAATTTGTTAACTGTCTGGTCAGGGGGTCAGGCAGTCCCATCAACTGTTGGGTCACCTGCTCTGAACATTAGATCAATTATGAAGAGAACAGGCCATTCAACTGAACAAACCTCGTCAGCCCTATCCTTTTAATTCTCTTAAAAAAAAAAAACACATCAAATCTACATTACTTTTAAAAGTCCCTAAAGTCTACCACAATACTTGGTAGCTCATTCCAAGTGTCTATTGTTTTCTGTGTAAAGAAAATCTTCCTAATATTTGTGTGAAATTTATCCTTAATAAGATCCAACGGTGTCCTTGTGTTCTTCAGGAACTCATTTTTAAATAACAGTCTCAATCCACTGTACTAATTCCCTTTATAATTTTAAACACTTCAAATCATATCTCCTCTTAATCTTATTTTGCTTAAAATGAAAAGGCTCAGCTCTCTCCTCATCCCCTGTAGCCCTGGAATGAGAAAGGCATTCTTCTTTGGAATTTTTCTAGCACTGCTAAGTCCTTTTTGTAGCTTGGAGACCAAAACAGTACACAGTATTCCAGATAATGCCTCAACAGTTCATTATAGAGCTTCAGCATAACCTCCTTGGACTTGTACTCTACACATCGTGCTATATAACCTAATATTCTGTTAGCCTTCTTAACCTCCTTACCATTACATTTTTTGTCACAAAAACATGCAAAACACATTGCATTTTTCTGGCTTGAAAAATAACATATATTAAATCTGATCTTTCTGCTGTAAAACATGCAAAACATTAAAAGTACAAAGTCAAAAGTGTAGAAAGTATAAGGATACAAATAATAAAAACAATGAATAATAATAAAAATAATGCTAACACTGTATATACTGTCAAAATGTGTTATTTGTTTGGTATGGTGAAGATGGTGAAACACTTAATCCATTGTCAAAGTCGGGACAATAATAGTGTGATTCCTTGCAGATTTTCTTACCAGACTGATCAGCTCTTGAACAGCACACTGCACATGTGCGACTGACACTTTCGGATTCATTAGCATCACTATCAGTTTCACTGTTTGTTTCAATTTCACTGCCTGAAGACAGACTCACTTCACCTACACTGCTTGTACCATTGCTAAGAATATGTAACACCTGGGCTGCTGAAAAATGTTTCTTACGAGACGCCATTATGAGGCTATGAGAAGACATGTCTGCACTTTTGCCCGGGTAACACACAGGCCTGTCGCTTACAAAAGACATGCCTATATGGTTTTCTGAACAACACTAGGCACTAATACTATTAGCATTTTTTACAGCCCGAGTAATCCATGGGTCTAACGCTTACACAACACGCATCTATACAGTTGCCGGAGTGACGCTCAGAACTAATGCAATGGAGGTTAATGGCTTCTGAATGCTGTCAGGAAGATGATCGTGTCCAGTCCACAACAACTCCTAAATCCTTCTCATAAGGTGTACTTTTGATATCCAGATCTCCCATTGTGTATTCAAACCTAACATTTTTAGTTCCTACATGTAATAATTTACATGCAATGACATTAAATTTCAGCTGCCAAAAGACTGCCCAAACCTGTATGCTATCCAAGTCCCTCAATGGATTACAGATTATCTGCTAATCCACATATCTTGGTATCATCTATATACTTAACCAGCTTGTTACTTAAATTCCTGTCTAAATTACTGTATTAATGGATATTACAAATAGGAGTGGCCCTAACACTGCCATATGTGAAAAACTGCTCTTAACATCAGCAAATTCTGGTAAGGTTCCACACACCATAACCCTCTGCTTCCTGTGCCCGAGACATTTTGGCACCCATTTACAAATAACACCCTAAACTTCCACTTTTATATTTGATGCCCAACCTCTCATGTGGCACCTTATCAAATGTTTTCTGAAAGTCAAGATAAATAATATCATATGCTTCACTTTGAACATACCCTTTTGTTGCTTCCTCATAAAATACCAGCTTGTTGGTGAAACACAACTTCCCTCTTCTGAACCCACTGTTCAGTAAAACTCCTGTTCTTGTCATGTGTTGCTCAATCTTATCCTTAATTCCTTCCAATAATTGTCCTGTGATGCATGTTAAGCTTATTGGTCTACAGTTGCTTGGATATACCTGGTCACCCTTTTATATATCAGAATAATATTTGCCATTTTCCAGGCCTTCAGAATTTCCCCAGTGTGCAGTGACTTCCTAGAACTAGGAGTCGAGCGTTTATATGTGTACTCCTTAAGAACTCAAGTGTAAATATTATCTGGTCCTGGAGATTTGTTTGATATCAGCCTATTTAATCTTAGAAGTACTTCTCCCTCTACCATTTCTAAATCACTCAGTACCTCCTTAGTAGTCTTTACCACTAGGAGATTATCTACATCCTCACATGTAAAGACCTCAGAAAAAAATGAGATTGAGCATCTGCTGCTTCACTGTCAGCATTTTTTATTCCCCTTTACTATTCCTGATGTACATCAATTCATCCTTGACCATTCTTTTCTCTCTATTATAAAAAAAAAAAAAATTCAGAAGGAGACGAGACTGGATGGTCTCCGTGCCAACCAATGTAACCATGCCCGGGGCCAGAAGCCCCACAAGACAAGAGCTTATGCAAAGAGATTTGGAAAAGTCCTGTGTGGTTATGTCAGACATTTCTTGTAGAGAGAAAGAAACAATATTCACTCACGGGCAGTTATACGTTGCATTGTCACAATGTAATTAATTCCAAACACAAAATCAAAATTCAATGCGATATTGATGAAAAGTTAAAAGCGAAATGAGATTGAATATATGGAAATAGGTGATATGAGAAAAGTGTGCAGCGAGAAATGCAGATCATGTGGAACGGCAGCAGCAGCAAGGCAGCAGCTGATCAAGCAAAGAGGAGGTTAAAAAAAAAAAAGCTATTTTTGTTGCCCGTTTTTCTTTTGCATTTAAATGTTGGGTTAGAATTTACATTACTGTGCATTTTTATTTTTACAGTATCGTTTGTTCCTCCATGCAGTTTTAAACCAGCCCTATACTAATTTCCTTGCTTTCTGCCCCAATACCTTAACTACGGGGTCATGGGGGTCTGCAGGAGCCAATCCCAGCCAACACAGGGCGCAAGCCCGCCACAAGGCACGCGCACACGCACACACACATACACAAAATGCCCCATAAACCAATACACTTCTACCCTACACCAAGATTTGAGCCACACAATTGAGCCTTCCGATTTCCTCAATTTTACATGGACTGACACATGGCATAGGCAGAACTTCAGAGAAGACTACCTTGTCAATTTTGTTCCTCAGCCTGGCACCTAACTCTTTAAATTTGGATCACAGAACTGAGAGATTACCATTATCTGTGTTATTTGTTCTAACATGGACAATAACAACTGGATCCACCCCTGCTTTGGCCAAGAGCCTACCCACCCTTCCAAGGAGGTCTCCCACCTGAGCACCCGGAAGGCAACACAACATGCAACCTCCATAATGATTGATTGCCAAACTCTCATTACTGCTCTCTTTCCGGGAACTGTTTTTCATGTGACCCATTGGGACTCCTGATGCCTGCCTAAAACCTTAGAATAATAGTTAAGCAAGGACCTGAAAACAGTTTGACACTTCTGGGGTTGATGTCCCAGGACAGTGTGCACCCTGTACCTTGTGACTAAGACCCATCTGTGTTTGCTTGTCTGGTTTGGAATCTCCTCCCATCCCACCTTGTAGTGGTGCTACATGAATGGAGACATCTTAAATGTATTCTGTTGTATCTTTTATAGAATTGTCCAGTTTATATAGTCTGTTATGTCTCGGTTTAAATGTTTTCCCCCTAGAAACAAAGAGGGAAGGAGAATGCTGTAGAGCCATGACCACTTGAGGTAATTGTCCCTGTCAGTCACATCAATTCCATCTGGGCCATTGCTATATAAAAGAGGACGAACAGAAAAGGAGGATCAGTTACAACCAAAGAAAGACGCCAATACGAAATTTACACCCTTTTCACGCTTGCTGCTTTTGATGCCAAACATTCAACTGCTTCACTATTACTACGCAAACCCTGGGGATTCAGGATCATACCAACACGCTGAGGACAACACGGTGAGACTATTTTTTGTCGTTTGGGGAAGGAACGAACCACCGTTTTCATCTGTAGGTCATTTATGGGGGATGCTTATCAGACGGACAAGGTTCACTCTCATTACTCATCTTCTGTTTACTATTTTGAACTTGTGGGTTTTGTGTTCTTCGTGTGTCGCATTTGTTTTATGTTCAGAGTAGGGACAAGGCAGGGTTTTGTGTTTATATATTTCTTGATACACCTTTTATTATTATATTCGGCTGTAAACTTTTGGGGTTGTGTGTTATGTTGGGGTATGAGAGAGATAGAGAGATAGATATACACACACATTGATAAAAAGAAATGATACAAACTCCAAAACAATACTAGGGGGCTACGCCCCATGCTCGCTTTGCTCGCCAACCCCCAGTTCAATGTAACATTTTCGTCTGTGATATTTAAAAGGTAAGTTAAACGTTTTGTGAGCGGTTTTACCGTATGGAAGAAGAATTGCTGCTATACCTGTCCATGCTGTCAGTGTAATGTTTTTGAATAGCTGTTTGCAATAATGGAGTAAACATTTATACACAAATGTTTTCCCTGTTCCGCCTGGTCCATCTATGAAGAATAATCACTGTTTAATTTCTCCTAGGACACTTTTTTGAATTGTGTCAAAAATTGATTTTTGATCATCGTTTAATTGTGAGTACATTTCCTGATATATTTTTCGATGGTCTTCCACTGTTACACCTTCGTCTGCTTTCATCTTTTTCTTTACCTCTGATAGCATCAACTTCCCCTGTCATAAGTATACGAAGAAGTGTCTTAATTTGGCAGGCATCATTACAGACGTGGCATCAGACATCATTCATACATATAGTCGTTTGATTTACATAATACAGCTGCTCGAGCTGCTTCTGAAAGGTACCATACATATTTCCATCTATAGTTAGAACATCTCTATACGACGCTGCTCCTTTCGATTCTCATAACAACAATTTTAAATGAAAGCGTTCGCAATCTTTTGGTGATACAATATTTAAATCGTGCAACACTTTTGCAATTACATTTTTCTTGGATACTATATTCCTTTTTGTTTTTGCCACATGTAATGTTGAGGAATTTGCTCATACATACATACATACATACATACATACATACATACACACACAACACACCTTTGCATTTACGTGTTTATTTAGTTCGAAATAAGCCAATACTTTTTTTTTCTACTTGTAAAGCATCTGCTTCTTCGCCTTCTTTATACTGAATCTTTATTCTGTCCTGGTAAATGAATCAGTAATAATTCTATAGAATGATTTCAACCGTGCATTGGTAATTCCATTAAATGCCACCCACTTTCCATTGCACTAACGTATCAAGTACCTAAATATGCTTGAACTTCGTCCTGTGCTTGTTCTTTCGATAAAGTTAAGCGTACTCTATCATGCCATTTATGAATGTACTTGTAGATGTACTTACTCATCACTGATGCACAATACTCGACATTAATATGACAAATCTTTTTAGCAAATACGAGTTATATGGTACAATCATTGAATTAATTGATCATCACAATTTTTCCATCTTTCTTTCCGTGATAAATGTGTTGTTCGTGGCGATTATCTCTTCGCGATAATCTGGAAAGCCAGCCTTAGTCATATCTGTTGTTTGAACGAAAGCTTTTTAAAATTTTTTAAACACTTTTTTTCTTTCGAGTCCAAACATGCTGAATCTTTTAAATGAGGTCTGTGAGACATGTGTTTAATAACTTTGTACCATAATTCAGGATTGGTTTCTCAGTTTGGAATTTCAGCACAGACAAAACGATCTACATCATCAGCAGTTAATTTTTTTTGTAAAGTAACCAATAAATGCATGTGAGGTAAACCCCGTTTTTGAAATTCTATTGTGTAAATGTATGCTCGGATTTGACCGAGCACCCTTTCAAATTCTTTCAACAAAATGAAGATTTTCTGATTAAACAATCTACTTACGAAAGTCGGAATATCCAGAGCCAAATGTAGCTTGTGGCATTGTCTTCAAGAATCTCCGGATTTCTGGCCATTGTGGATTGCACGTCATTGTAATAAATAAGTCTGGCCGACCGATAGTTCTGGATATTGCCATTGCATCATGATATAACGGCTGCAATGCTCTTGGACTACCTTGATAGGAAGATGGTAATATTACTGCTTTACCTATTTTGAATTTGTCTGAACTATTGATATTCTTCTTTGTCCATGTTTTGTACTAGCTTTATCCTGCCTTTTTTTTTTTACCTCCAATGACACCAGGTCCATGGTGATTATTTTCCCTTTTTTGAGTAATAATTTCCATTTGTTTACGCTACTGCGATCTTTACTTTTTTTATACTCTAATTTTCCTACTTTCATATTCTTTAACTTTCTCCACATGTGTATCACACCAACAATTTTTTTTTTTTGAGCCTTTCGAATTCCACTGCTTTCATAATCTCTAACCTGCTCTGCATGTTGATAGAGTCAACGTCTGAATTGGACGTGCTTTTTTCCCCCTCCTGATTCCACTTGTTCCGGGCTGATAATTACTTATCATTACTTTCATAATCTCTAACCTGCTCTGCATGTGTACAGAGGCAACGTCCGGATTGAACATTCTTTTTTTCCAATTCCACTTGTTCCTGGCTGATAATTACTTTCCTTATTTTCTCTTTTGTCTCTCCAACGCTTTTGAGTCTCTTTTCTCCGCGCTGCTCTTTCTCCTTCGTTTAGCAGTCTACATTTCATTGATAACGTATTGTCCTTATAGGCTTTATATGCGCTGAGAGCCCTGGATCTGTGTGTGGTCAAAGCATTTACACGAGTGATGGTTTTTCTCTTTGTGGTCTTATTTGATATTGCTTGTAAGTAGGGCGTGTCTTGCAAGAATGTCACAAAGTCTCATGTTTACAGTTCCCGCAAGACACTCCGTGGCCAATCTCTTTCATCTCACGGGTCTTAAGTGCCTTCCGTGATCTTAATGTGAAGATCATGTATTGTCTCCTAGTCATTCCCTCCCACAGGATTTTTTTTTATAATAGAGACATATATTCACTTTATTATTTCACATACTGTTTGCTTTCTTGCCTATTTTAATCGTCAACTGGGGAAGTGATTTGGAAGAGATATGGCTTGTCTGGTCTAACATTTCCTCAGTTTGGCAGACTGCGAGTCTTGGTGGTTTAGCTGCCGTTCTGAACGAGTGGGTCAGCCGTTTCAACCTTAGGGGGGCCCAAAGGTATGTCTATCTTTTGTTTTCCTTCCTGCGAGGTTAACTTTACTTTTCTCAGCTTGTTGAATATCCACTACTAGTTAATTGTTGTTCCCAAACATATTCATAAGATACAAACCGAGAAATAGGGATAATACAAGAATTCTATAAGTCACAAGATTGCTTCTTAGCTGCAGTTAAATTTAAAATACTAAACACTAAAATATTTACATAATGTAGCATTATGCTCTCTTTTATAATGTTTGTCATAAATAACACATTCAGTATAAAAACGTGAAACTCTTGAACATTTGGCTTGGGAAATCCCACTCTCTTCTGAAAAGTTGCAATGACTGTTACAGAGATGTACACACAGACAAGCATTTTCATGAATTTTGGAATTTGTTCACTAGGATGTGTTTGCCAAAACACAAGCATTTTATTGGCAAAATTCCACACAAACAGGAATACCAATTATTTATTACACATTAACAACCAAACAGCTTTGGACGTGTGTGCAAACAGGAACCTAGAGCAAAAAACTATTTAAAGCAGCATCCTGATGCATTTATGCCTCAGGATAAAAAAAAAGAAAGAAAACAAGGGAAACTCAGCACACTTCCTCCACAAATTTAAAAAAACACACAGGATACACAGATATGCAACACAATTTTCAAAGCTTGAAAGAAGTCAAAATACACTTTTTACAGTAACTCCAATTCCCCAGCAGCAATTACAAACAAACAAATGTCACAGAAGATGCCTTTGGAGATATGTCATTTTGCAGAATGTCATTAGAGCTTTCAGGATTCAGTTTGCTCAAAACTGAAAAGTTAACAGGATATTGAAAATAGGAAAACTGAATCTCCAACTCTCTAAACCATGAGCCAAGGAATTTCTGCATTTGTATTACTATCTACAGGTTTTTAGTTTGACTCTTACTTCAAGAAAAGGACAGGAACTGGTAAAACATTTGGCTACAATTATGAATTGTTTTATTCCATGATTAAATGTACTAATCCCAGTAGCAGTTAAGAACAGATAGACATCAGAACAAAGTGGACAACATGACCTCATAATGAAAAAAAAAAAAAAAACACAACAGAAATAGAATAAACCGTGCATCACAGTCATGACATACACAGATTATGCTAAATACTGTATTTCCTTTTTTACTATATTTACTATTTTACAAATATATTTCATTTACTAAATGAATTCAATAGAAACAATATGTAAGCAATACATTAAAGACTACTAATACTTTTACTTCATTGTAACTTTGAATGTTGGCAGGATGACTGGTAAGGGAAGAGAGTTCGCAGATATGAAGGAGAGAAGGAAGGTTGATATATTGTGCATGCAAGAGACTAAATGTAAGGGGAGTAAGGCCAGGTGGATTGGAGGTGGATTCAAATTGTTCTATCATGGTGTGGATGGGAGGAGAAATGGGGTAGGAGTTATTCTGAAGGAACCGTATGTCAGGAGTGTTTTGGAGGTGAAAAGAGTGTAAGGCAGAGTGATTATGAAGCTGGAAATTGGAGGTGTGATGAAGAATGTTATTAGTGCATATGCAACGCAAGTTGGGTGTGCAATGGGTGGGAAAGAAGATATTTGGAGTGAGTTGGATGAAGTGATGAACAGCGTACCCAAGGGACAGAAAATGGTGATTGGAGCGGATTTCAATGGGCATGTTGGTGAAGGAAACAGTGGAGACAGGAGGTGATGGGTAGGTATGGTGTCAAGGAGAGGAATGAAGAAGGTCAGAGGATAGTGGATTTTGCCAAAAGGATGACATGGCTGTGGTGAATATGTATTTTAACAAGGACAAACAGGGTTACGTACAAGAGTGGAGGAAGATGCACACAGGTAGATTACATCCTATGCATAAGAGTCAATCTGAAGGAGATTGAAGACTGTAAAGTGGTGGCAGGGGAAAGTGTAGTTAAGCAGCATAGGATGGTGATCTGTAGGATGACATTGGAGATCAAGAAGAGGAAGAGAGTGAGGGCAGAGCCAAGGATCAAATGGTGGAAGTTGAAAAGCTGAAGACTGCAAGGTTGAGTTTAGGGAGGAGGTGAGACAGGCACTGGGTGGCAGTGAAGAGTTACCAGACAGCTGGGAAACTACAGCAGATGTAGTAAGGGTGACAGCAAGAAGGGTGCTTGGCATGACATCTGGAAAGAGGAAGGAGGAAAAGGAAACCTGGTGGTGGAATGAGGACATACAGGAGAGTATACAGAGGAAGAGGATGGCAAAGAAATGGAATAGTCAGAGAGATGCAGAAAGTAGACAAGAGTACAAGGAGATAAGGCAAGGTGAAGAGAGAGGTGGCGAGGCTAAAGAAAAGGCGTATGATGAGTTGTATGAGAGGTTGGACACTAAGGAGGGAGAAAAGGACCTGTACCAATTGGCTAGACATAGGGACTGAGCTGGGAAAGATGTGCAGCAGGTTAGGGTGATAAAGGATAAAGATGGAAACGTACTCACAAGCAAGGAGAGTGTGTTGAGCAGATGGAAAGAGTACTCCGAGAGGCTGATGAATAAAGAGAATGAGAAAGAGAAGAGGCTGGATGATGTGGAGATCATGAATCAGCAAGTGCAACGGATTAGCAAGGAGGAAGGACAGCTTTGAAAAGGATGAAAAATGGAAAGGCCATTGGTCCAGATGGCATACCTATTGAAGCATGGAGGTGTTTAGGAGAGATGGCAGTGGAGTTTTTAACCAGATTGTTTAATGGAATCTTGGAAAGTGAAAGGATGCCTGAGGAGTGGAGAAGAAGTGTACTGGTGCCGATATTTAAGAATAAGGGGGATGTGCAGGACTGCAGTAACTACAGGGGAATAAAATTGATGAGCCACAGCATGAAGTTATGGGAAAGAGTAGTGGAAGCTAGGTTAAGAAGTGAGGTGATGATTAGTGAGCAGCAGTATGGTTTCATGCCAAGAAAGAGCACCACAGATGCAATGTTTGCTCTGAGGATGTTGATGGAGAAGTTTAGAGAAGGCCAGAAGGAGTTGCATTGCGTCTTTGTGGACCTGGAGAAAGCATATGACAGGGTGCTTCGAGAGGAGCTGTGGTATGAGGAAGTCAAGAGAGTGGGAGAGAAGTATGTAAGAGTTGTACAGGATATGTATGAGGGAAGTGTGACAGTGGTGAGGTTTGCGGTAGGATTGACGGATGGATTCAAGTTGGAGGTGGGATTACATCAGGGATCAGCTCTGAGCCTTTTCTTATTTGCAATAGTGATGGACAGGTTGACAGACGAGATTAGACAGTCCCCGTGGACTATGATGTTTGCTGATGACATTGTGATCTGTAGCGATAGTAGGGAGCAGGTTGAGGAGACCCTGGAGAGGTGGAGATATGCTCTAGAGAGAGGAATGAAGGTCAGTAGGAACAAGACAGAATACATGTGTGTAAATGAGAGGGAGGTCAGTGGAATGGTGAGGATGCAGGGAGTAGAGTTGGCAAAGGTGGATGAGTTTAAATACTTGGGATCAACAGTACAGAGTAATGGGATTGTGGAAGAGAGGTGAAAAAGAGTGCAGGCAGGGTGGAATGGGTGGAGAAGAGTGTCAGGAGTAATTTGTGACAGATGGGTATCAGCAAGAGTGAAAGGGAAGGTCTACAGGACGGTAGTGAGACCAGCTATGTTATATGGGTTGGAGACGGTGGCACTGACCAGAAAGCAGGAGACAGAGCTGGAGGTGGCAGAGTTAAAGATGCTAAGATTTGCATTGGGTGTGACGAGGATGGATAGGATTAGAAATGAGTACATTAGAGGGTCAGCTCAAGTTGGACAGTTGGGAGACAAAGTCAGAGAGGCGAGATTGTGTTGGTTTGGACATGTGCAGAGGAGAGATGCTGGGTATATTGGGAGAAGGATGCTAAGGATAGAGCTGCCAGGAAGAGGAAAAAGGAAGGCCTAAGCGAAGGTTTATGGATGTGGTGAGAGAGGACATGCAGGTGATGGGTGTAACAGAACAAAATGCAAAGGAATCAGAGAAAAAAAGATCTCGCTCAACTTAAATTGTTTATGATAACTACTTACACTAAAACTTTTGAGCTGTTTCAAGTTTTTCATAAAAGTTCTTCATGCTAGTGATCTCTAGCTAGCACGGCAAGCAAACATGTTAATAAAGTAATAAGTCCATTTGAGAGAACTAATATTTTGTAGTTCATGTTATATTTAAAAGTTAATGTTAAAAATATATCCATATTTAATAAACAAAAATGATTTTTAAGAAAATCATCAGTTATTGAAAAACTACCTGCTTGACAAGATAAAAAGTGCAGCAATATTAATGTTTCAAAATACAGTATAACCAATCTTTTCAGTCAACATAATTTTGGTTATGGCATTTTAACAAAATATTGTGATCATTAACAAAATACCCTAGCCACAGGGGATGCACAAACCAGTTTGACAGGCGAGATAAGACAGGAGTCCCTGTGGACTATGCTGTTTGCTCATGACATTATGATGTGTAGCGATAGTAAGGAGCAGGTTGAGGAGGCCCTGGAGAGGTGGAATATATGCTCTAGAGAGGAGAGGAATGAAGGTCAGTAGGAACAAGACAGAATACATGTGTGTAAATGAGATGGAGGTCAGTGGAATGGTGAGAATGCAAGGAGTTTAAATACTTGGGATCAACAGTACAGAGTAACGGTATTGTGGAAGAGAGGTGAAAAAGAGAGTGCAGGCAGAGTGGAATGGGTGGAGAAGAGTGTCAGGAGTAATTTGTGACAGATAGGTATCAGCAAGAGTGAAAGGGAAGGTCTACAGGACGGTAGTGAGATCAGCTATGTTATATGGGTTGGAGACAGTGGCACTGACCAGAAAGCAGAAGACAGAGCTGGAGGTAGCAGAGTTAAAAGATGCTAAGATTTGCACTGGGTGTGACGAGGATAGATAGGATTGGAAATGAGTACATTAGAGGGTCAGCTCAAGTTGGACGATTGGGAGACAAAGTCAGAGAGGCAAGATTACGTTGATTTGGACATGTGCAGAGGAGAGATGCTGAGTATATTGGGAGAAGGATGCCAAGGATAGAGCTGCCAGGGAAGAGAAAAAGAGGAAGGCCTAAGAGAAGGTTTATGGATGTGGTGAGAGAGGACATGCAGGCGATGGGTGTAACAGAACAAGATGCATAGAACAGAAAGATATGGAAGAAGTTGATCCGCTGTGGCAACCCCTAATGGGAGCAGCCAAAAGAAGAAGACTTCTCCTAAAGATGTACTTTAGCATTAAATTTAATTTCTTGAATTACTGCATGTTAACAATGAAATAAGTAAATGTGCTTGAGTTAAATAGTTTTCCTAAATGAATAAAAAAAAAATAATAATAATCTTTCTCCACAATTAAAAGAAGTACCTTCTCTTGCTTTTGGACTTCTAGTCTATTTTATTTCAGTTTCTTGTGTTTTTCCTTGTGTAACCTCAAGCTTATGTAAAGACAGAACCTGGATTTTAGCATTGTGTTCACTCTGCCACAGCTGGAAAGAGGTGGCAGTTTTAAATAAAGCTGCAAAGGCCTTTAGAAGAAAAGAAAGAATGACAAGATAGATAAGGAAATCAAAGGCCACTGCCTTTTGAAGTTGTACCAAATAGTTATCTGCAAGAGTAGAAGATGAAGGTCTGTTTCAGAAAACATAGCAGTGCGAGTTTAAGAAACACTCAAATTTCTCAGGAGCCAAAGCACATAGGGTGCCCTTAATAAGGCTAACCATCAGCATTAGAGAATGAGTCAAGGATAAACCACAGACATGTGAAAAACATATGGTACAAGCTGAAATTTATAGGGTACAGTAGCTGACAGTATTTCCACAGAAATAATGAAACAAAATGTATACGCACACAAAATTCTACTTATTCATTAATATAAAAGCAATAACACAACCCATAAAAAGGTTTATATCAAACTTACTATACTCTAACAGGAATTAAGGTCTGTCTTAATCCTTATGTTAAATGGCCTTATCAACAATGCCTCTAGACAAAGACAACTTGAGCTAGGTTGCTTCTGGCATGAAAAGTCACTTAATGATGAGGTAACCACTTCCTGATTGCAGAGTACTCTGACAATAAACAAAACCAATACAGTGCTGTGCCAAAGTCTTAAATAATTGTGAAAAAAAACTTTAACATGGAAATACTTTCAAAAATAATGACACGAAAAGTTTGATAAATCGATAAACTTTCTACAAAGTGCAGTAAAGAAAAAAGCATAAATGATATTAATATTCAGTGGGACCACCATTTGCCTCAAAAACAAAGGCAGTTCTTTTAGATATACCTGCAAGCAGTTTATGAAGGTACTGGCGTATTCGGTTTTTCCAAGTATCTTGGAGTATATCTTTGAGAACATGCCACAGCTCCACTGTAGACTTTTAGCAGCTTACATCTTTCTGTCTCTGCAACTAATCAGAGACTGGTTCAAAGATGTTGAGATCAGGGATCTGTAGTGACAATTCCATTTGTTGCAGGATTCCCAATTCCTTATTTTGCTGCAGATAATTCTTTTAAGATTTTGAATGTTTCTGGAGTCATTACCATGCCACAAAATTAGGCTGGGAAAGATTAAACACTTCCCTAGTTGTACTGCATGATAGATAAGAATCTGTCTGTACTTTTCAGCAGTAATAGGGCAATCAATTTTAATCAAGTCACCAACTATGTGGAAATGTTCCAAACCTGCAAAGACCCTACACTATGCTTGACTGTTGCCTGCGAACATTCATCCATATACTATTTTCCAGCCCTTCAACAGACAAATTAACTTTTGTTTGAGATCAAAATGTGAAATGTATAGAATCAGCCCTAAGTACCTGCTGTCTTTAGCTGCCCCAGTCCCTGTGCTTTTGTGTGTAGACAAGCCATATGGCTGTATTTCTACCCTGGAGGAATGGCTTTTTGGTGACACCTTTTCCAGGAAGGCCACTACTGACAAGACTTCAGACTGTTGTGTGTATACAACGGTCCCAGTGGTTTCTGCCAGTTCTGAGGTGATAGTGGTACTGGACATCGTCTGATTTCAAAGAAAAGTAAGCTTGATATATTTCTCAATTCCTGCTCTACATTTCCATGGCCTCACTCATCCCTTTTTCTTTGGGCTTATACAGAAGGGCTTGAACAATACATCTGGAAATACCGGTCTGCTAAGAGCTTTCTGCCTGTCACTATGCTCACTTTTGCTATTGTGTAAAATTTTCAGGTTGAAGCACCATGTCTACTGCAGTTTCACCTTTTTAACTCAAAGTGGTTTATTACTATGTTAATTTCTTTAAGAACATTCAAAACTCATTGTTTTGCAATATAAATATAACAATTTGGAACTCTTAAAATACACTAAATTGACACACTAATACAAAATACCTAAAATAACTGTAAAAGTCAAATTTTTGTGAACTATCTAAAATGTGTGACTAACACTGTATATAAACATGGATGTATGCACACAGACACATATACAGTACACACAGCACATACAGTACATGCATACATATATTTAAATTTACCATTTATATCTTTCACATGTACTACTGTAGGAGTATTTTTTTATTTGATGCACTAACTCCTTAATTAAGGTAGCATTAATGCAAAACAATGTTTTAAGGTCTTCAACAGTTATAAGATGTAACATTGAGTAAATGTGGCAAAATTTGTTGTCTGAAAAAAGTTGTATAACCATTCAAGTTTATCCTTAGTGATTATTGATGGCAATTGAAAAAGGAATTTTTGCAACATTTCAGCAAAAAAAAAAAAAATTGCCGGAAAAAAATGCATAGCAAATTAAAAAGGAGTTAAAATACATATCTGACTTGGGAGGTCAGAATAATACTTTGCAGTTCAAAACATAAAAGTACATAAACTTACTAATAAAAAACATGATTTGTTTAATGTACAATAATAGGATTTCAAATTCTCATCACGGGTGCTGTCTATCATTCTCCCCATGTTCTGTTCTAAGATGCATTTTATTAGTTATAATTTGCACTGGGAAAGATATGTGCTTTCATATTTTTCAGGTATGAAAAACAGAAGTTTCAAAATAAGGCTGTTATAAACACTAATCATGATACTAGAGAGTGGCAATGTGTGGCATGTTGATTACCCAACTCTATTCTGTTCAGGACCTTGGCCATCCTGCACATTCCATTCTCTTTTCTCCACTGTGGCAAACAGGATCACTAGCACACGTATGATCAATCAATGCTGTTATAATCATCATACATGTTTATATTCATTATCCATTTCTGGAATGAACCTAGTGTACTACTGGAAATCTGAGAAAGTCCTGCAATAATTTAAATGTATTATAGAACATGCCAATAAATTTCAGCTTGAATTTGACTTTGAAATAGAAATGTTATAGCTATTACTACTGCTACTGCTATTTTTTTCATGGACATCAAATCAGAATTAAAATCACAACTCCAACAATATCTGAGGTACATTAAAATTATAAGCACGGTGTGAACAAAGCCTGTGTTACTCACAAAATTTTCAAAGTGGACTGTTTAATGTTTAATGAGCTCAGCAGACCAGACAGTATCAAACAGTTCAACTTTCATATCTGTAAGCACTTGTCTAATTCAGAGAGATGAGGAGCAAGGAGTCTTAATGGACAGCATTGAATGTTTTGGTGAACCATGGTGATAAGGATACGCAGAAAAAACAGCAATGTCATTACAATCCGCTTCATATTCTTGTGCGTGCACTACATGTTTCCTAGTTTTATAGATAAGGATACTCTAAAGACGCTCTACAGCAATTAAAGACAGCAGCAGTTCTCACAAGTACTTCTAGGGAGTGAGCTAGGAAAATCCTGTAACATTACCCCTGAATGCTACAGAACACAAAGCTAAAATGTCTCTAGAACTGAAAGATGATTTGGCCAAAACAATCAATTTGAGGAAAGTAAGGACAGAAACAGTGAGAAAGAGAAAAATATATGGTTACTGAACACCATAAAAGCACTCAAAGATGGAAAAGTAAGCATTCTAAAATACTGAAAAGAATTTGGGGAGGGTTTGCATTTTCTGCCATATTTCTCCCCACCTGCATTTTAGCATTTCCAATGCCCTTTTAAACTCTCCCCACATGTATTTTAGCATTCCGAACAGCCCTTTTTTTAAGTTTTATTGAGTTTATTAAAAGCACACAACATTCCATACAAATAAATATTTTTTACAAACATAAGATCGAAAACAAATCAACCCCCGCCACTGAAAAAAAGAGAGCTAGGCCAGCAGAGTAAAACTTAGCTAGCAAAAATAAGTACATAGATGAATTAATAAGTGAATAAAGATAAATTGAGAAGAAAGAGAAAAAAAAAGGGGAGAGAATCTGCTTCCTCAGTGCTTTAAAAGCTTATTCTAAAATGTTATTGTTTAAATCCTGCCAGGTTTTGAAAATGTTCTGCACAGATCCTCTTAACATCCTTGATAACTGCGGATTTCATGCACTCAAACCATAAAGTCTGCACTGGAATTACAGTATATGATTATATGTCTTGCTGTCATTTGTTTTTCTCAGCTCTTTCTACATCCACCTTAGATTCCTCTTTAATTTCTTACCTCTTAAATTTTGAGATAAGCTTATCTGGAATGACATGTAAAATGCTCCGAAATCAAAATTTACCCTCCTAAAATTAAATTTGAGTTTCAGTTTTGAAATAGGTACTCCGTCAACACTGAAATAAAATTATGATAATTAGATCCTAATAATTCAAATCACCTCTAATCCCTGAATTCTATTCAGATTTTTACAGAGTGATAAAGCTAGACAGTCCTCTCTTTTTAATGATTCCTTAATATACTGTGTTAAAAAACAAACAGTCACTGACTATATTTATAATACATTTTATTTAAATAGCGCCTTTCCCATGCTCAAGGCACTTCAGAGAATTTAAGAAAATAATGTAGCTTTGTACAAACCAGATAAATTAATAAAGAAGATTAAGACAGTAAATTCAGAAAAAAAGCCTAACAGACAACACAATTGATGGTCCTGTAACACATACAGGTTACAAAAGCATCTTTACATAGAGGTAAACTGAGAAGGATAGAAAAGTAGAGTAGAGGTAAAAGCCTTCCTGAACAGAAGTTTTGAGTTGTTTTTTTTTTTAAAAGAATTCATGCAGTCAGCTGATCTAATTAATTTCGGCAGGTCATTCCAGAGACTGGGCGCTATACAGCTGAAGACCCTGTCACCCATGGAGTGTAGATTAGTGTGGGGTACAACAAGATTGTCAGAATCTGAGGACCTTAGCGGGTGGACAGGCACATAGTGATGGAGAAGATCACTGATGTAGTTTGGCGCTAGGTCGTTTAAGCCTTTGTAGGTTATTAGAAGGATTTTATATTCAATTCTGTAAGACACAGGGAGCCAGTGAAGGCGAAGCAGGATGTGCGTTATGTGCTCGCTGCTGCTGGTTCAAGTAAAGACTCTTGCAGCCGAGTTTTGAATAAGCTGGAGCTGTGATACAATATTAGAAGGGGCACCTGCCAGTAGGGAATTACAATAATCGATGCGGGATGCGATAAAAGCATGGACAAGTTTCTTAGCATTAGAAAAGGATAGGAAGGAGTGAACACGGGATATGTTACAGAGGTGAAAGTAAGAAATTTTCTTAATGTGGTTTATGTGGGCAGAATATGAAAGGGAGGAATCAAAAATGACACCAAAATGACAAGATTCTTTGTAGTAGAGGCAGGTCTGATAAGATCACCACCAAGACTGACTGGGAAGGAGCTCATTTTATTAAGTTGCACTTTAGTCCCAATTTGCAGGAGTTCAGTTTTGTTGCAATTTAATTTTAAAAAGAGTTCTGCTCCATCCAGGTGTTAATTTCACTGAGGCAGGTTATGAGCTGAGAGAGCTCCGATGAAGTTCCACTTCTAACATTGAAATACTGTGCTGTTATTATTCCTACTTCAAAATCTAATCTGGTTACTGCCTGCTCTCTACATGCCACAAGTTTTCTCTGGGTACATCAATTTCCTCCCACATCCCAAAGATGTCTTGATAACTTGTGACCTTAAACTAACCCTGAGAACGCATCCTGTCCTATGTTATGGGGATGTTATAGAGATAGCCCTCACCTCCCAGGAACCTTGTAATAAAAAGGGCCAAGCTGGATATTATATGATTAAACCTACAGTACATACAAAAATAAACATATATATTTTATAATATGCATGTATTCGCACATCCACTACTTTTGACTGTTTACATTCCATATAAGAAAATTCAGGCTACATTTAGAATATCACTGCAATTCAATATTCGCATTAAAGGTCTAGATTGCCTCAAAAAGATGCAAATGAAATAGCCTTCATACTCCCTCAAACTGCAGAAAACCATAGCCTGTGAAGAACCGCGGCTAGCTGTTATCAGTAGAATAAAAGGACAATGCCTTCCTTTTTATTTTTCTGACAGGCTGATTATTAGATTCTACATATAAAAGAACTGCTAATAAAAAATTACTCAAAGAATATCAACATGAACAATACTGTGGAACTCTGTCATATTGGTATTTCTAAAGAAAACTGCTTTAAAATTCTAATTTTTCCTATTTGAGTTCTTTATTGTTTTTGTATTGTATTTGTGTATTGACTATAAACATGGCATGTCAGTACTTTTGGTAGATTATTTAACTATCATACATTCATACCAAATACTTTGTGAAACAACTTTCAGAACAATGTTGCTTATTTCTTTCTTAAATTATAAATGGTGAGAAATGTTATAAGATCAGTTAAGAAACAGAATTTTTGTTTTGCAACTTACAAATATTGCAGACTCTCATAATTTTAAAACCTTTACTCAGGAGACACTTAGTCATATGAAAAAGTTTGGGAACTCCTCTTAATTCTTTGGATTTTTGTTTATCATTGGCAGAGCTTTCAAAGTAGCAACCTACTTTTAATATATGACATGCCTTATGGAAACAGTAGTATTTCAGCAGTGACATTAAGTTTATTGGATTAACAGAAAATATGCAATATGCATCATAACAAAATTAGGCAGGTGCATAAATTTGGGCACCCCAACAAAGATATTACATTAATACTTAGTTGAGCCTCTTTTTGCAAATATAACAGCCTCTAGACGCCTCCTATAGCCTTTGATGAGTGTCTGGATTCTGGGGGGGAGGTATTTTTGACCATTCTTCCATACAAAATCTTTCCAGTTCAGTAAAATTTGATGGCTGCCGAGCATGGACAGCCTGCTTCAAATCAACCCATACATTTTCAATGATATTCAAGTCAGGGGACTGTGACGGCCATTCCAGAACATTGTACTTCTCCCTCTGCATGAATGCCTTTGTAGATTTCGAACTGTGTTTTGGGTCATTGTCTTGTTGGAATTTCCAACCCCTGCGTAACTTCAACTTTCTGACTGATACTTGAACATTATTCTGAAGAATTTGTTGATATTGGGTTGAATTAATCCGACCCTTGACTTTAATAAGGGCCCCAGTCTCTGAACTAGCCACACCACATGATGGAACCTCCACTAAATTTGACAGTAGGTAGCAGGTGTTTTTCTTGAAATGCGGTGTTCTTCTTCCGCCATGCAAAAGGCTTTTTGTTATGACCAAATAACTCAATTTTTGTCTCATCAGTCCAATGCACTTTGTGCCAAAATGAATCTGGCTGGTCTAAATGAGCATTTCAACATTCAATCAACATTTATTTATATAGCACATATTCATACAAAAAATATGTAGCTCAAAGTGCTTTACAAAATGAATAGAAAAATAGAAGACACAATAAAAAATAAACATAAGTCAACATTAATTAACATAGAATAAGTAAGGTCCGATGGCCAGGGTGGACAGAAAAAACAAAAAAACCAAAAAACTCCAAACATTTGCATACAACAAGCGACTGTTTGTGGCGTGAGTGCAGAAAGGGCTGCTTTCCCATCACCCTGCCATACAGATGTTCTTTGTGCAAATTGCGCTGAATTGTAGAACGATGTACAGATACACCATCTGCAGCAAGATGTTCTTGCAGGACTTTGGAGTTGATCTGTGGGTTGTCTGTAACCATTCTCACAATCCTGCGCATATGCCGCTCCTGTATTTTTCTTGGCCTGCCAGACCTGGGTTTAATAGCAACTGTGCCTGTGGCCTTCCATTTCCCCGATTATATTCCTTACAGTTGAAACTGACAGTTTAAACCTCTGAGATCGCTTTTTGTAGCCTTCCCCTAATCCATGATACTGAACAATCTTTGGTTTTCAGATCTTTTGTGAGTTGCTTTGAAGATCCCATGCATTCACTCTTCAGAGGAGAGTCAAAGGGAAGCACAACTTGCAAATGACCACCTTAAATACCTTTTCTCATGATTGGACACGCCTGTCTATGAAGTTCAAGGCTTAACGAGCTAATCAAACCAATTTGGTGTTGCAAGTAATCAGTACTGAGCAGTTACATTCATTCAAATCAGCAAAATTACAAGGGTACCCAAATTTTTGCACGGCCAGTTTTTCACATTTGATTTAATTTCATACCACCAAGTACTGCTTCACTAAAAATCTTTGTCCGGAAAACGCCCAACTACTCAGATGTTTCCTAGGAAACGAAAGACATACCACTGTTATCTTTTTTGTTGAAAGTAGAGTAAATTATTATGCAGGCTGAAAGGGGTTTCCAAACTTTTTCATATGACTGTTTTAGCTTGGCAAGAAATCTAAATGATGATAACTTCACAGAAAATGACAATACAAAATTCTTAAACTTCCGAACATAGCTCAAACTTACCTGCTTCAAGTACCAACACTTTTTACCTGTGCTCATGAAAAACAAATTTTCCCTTCACAATCTCATTCATTTTTAAGTTTAGCTTGTACTTCCTGTTTGCATTAATCAATCACTGATCAGTTTTCTGAATAGTTTTTTACATTACAAAATTATAGAAAACTGGAGCTTCTCAAAGCAGCCTTGGGCACAAGGCAGAAAACCACACTTAAAAGGGTCAATTGTAAACTGCAATGCACATACATACTGCAAATATAGGCAACTGTGCTCATACATGGACTCAGTAACAAAATACAAATTCCACACAGAGACTGAACAAGGATTTTACCCTTAATCTTTGGAGCTATGTGATTCAGTGTGGTTTTCAATTCATCTTCAGTTTTAATTTTAATATAATGGTTCTTTAATGTACATAAATATAAAAATATAATCATTGTCTTGCGGTTTACTCCTCAAATATTCATCCCCATATAAGAAAGTCTAGGGGAGACCATTGTACTCTCCTAAACCACCTCATACTCAGCCTGAAAGATGAGTTTCCAGGCTTTTTACTTCTTAGCATGGAATTGACCTTTAGATTTTCCTATCACAAAGGTGATACATCTTGTAATAACACCTAAAAAATGCACTATTTTATCTTGAATACTGCATGCCCTCTCCTCAAACAGTCAATAAACCACAATATGGCATGTTTAATTGCTTTGAGGTTGTTAAATTCACATTCTTTATATCTTCCTAAAAAGTTAATTATGGTTTATCGTGAACACTTACCAAGTCTACCTTAACTAAAATATCTACTTCCCAGTACATTCTAAGGCTGATGTTACATTACTTGACTTCCAGTGTTAGGATTTGTCAGACTTGCCTACTGCAGTTGTGGATCTCAATGCCAGGCCATGTCAATTTTAACAACTGGGGAAAAAAAAAAAAAAAAGAAAAAGAAAAACACTGGGTGTGTCAAATTACATTACTGCATGCGAACTTTTCAACAAAATTGTGCCTATTCCTCCTTCTGACAACTAATATCGTGCTAGCTGGTGGAACCCATGTTGTAAAAAGGGTTAACAGGTACGGAGACGTCATTCGCAATCGCAGCTTATATATAAAGCATGAGATATTCTCTTCTGTCTTTGATGTCCTCAACACATTTCTTGTTGCTGCACTATATGCATTGTACTTCTAGAATAGCATTAATTGGTGGCCAGCCCTCATGTACAGAGAGCTCACCCCTAGAACTAAAGACAAGATCAAACCAGCTTAAATTTTGTCAGGGCAAGTCACAGACTAGTTGAAGTGAGTCACCGAGTATGTCAGACTAGACAACTGATCTTCACAGGACTGCACTGCTGGCTTCCTCAGACTTGTAAATGAAGACAGCAAATTGGGGGGAGAAAAAAAAAAAATAAAAAAAACCATAAAATGCACAGATGAGCTGCTACAATTAAAGTTAGGATTACTGGTGCTTTACCTTCTCCATTATTACCACCTCAAAAGCAAAACTTGTTACCAGTCTATTTGGTTTAGGGCTTCCGTAATTCATCTATGCAATCAAGAAAAAATTTTAGTTGAACTGTATTTTCTTTAACTAGATGCCCTTCCCCTGCCTCACACTGCACTCTGGCTTGATATAAAACTTTCCATATTGTTCTTGAGCAGACAATGGTGGCAGCTGTACCACATCCACCCCAAAATGTTAGGCAGGAATCTACTCTTAGAAATTGAAATTTCAAGAAATCTCAAAACCTGAGAAACAGGTTGTATGATCAATGGGTGGCATTCCCCAACAGTACTAGCTCATTCCATGAACACCTGAAGACGAAACAAGCCGAAATATAGCAGCAGACTAGTCAACTGTATTGCAAGTAACCCTACTCGTATTTAACAGTTCAGCAATATTTCCTTTAGTGTTATAACTAACATGGGGACGAAAAAACAGCCACAGTAATTCTTCAGACAGAGTAGATAAACTGTGTGCTAAATACACTTGTCAATTGTTGCTGTTATTACTTTCTTAAGCAAAATAATTTTTCAGTATATAGGCTAGCTAAATACAGAGTAGTCTTTTAAATTAATTTGATAGCTTTATTTTAGGCAAAGCTGCATTTTCACTTTCTGCCAGATATTTTTGCCAGAGCCAGCAACTTGTAACTCTTTAACGGTTATCTCATGGATCCAAAAGAAAACCACTTATCAGAGTCAAAATTAAGCTGCAATAACATCCTATATAAACATAGGTCATCTTTATGAAGTTTTTAGGTATTTTCACCAGTAATTAAAAATTTAAATAAATCACATTCCATAAGTGATAAGGCTGACTTAGTGTGATGTACTTTTTTTAATCCAACGCATTTAATCCAAACTGAAAGAGACTTTGAGGCATAGCAATATACAGTTGCCTGCCCACCCACAGGGGATCTGCTGCTGCTGTTGGTGGAAAGTTGGATTTTGTGAGAAGAAACACAATATTTACAGCAATTTAGATTGCAAATGTGCAGAACTTACAGCAAAGCAAAATTCTAGATTTAACATTAAAAGGCAAAATGACTAAGCATAACTAAAATGGTTCTGGACTTTTTCAAACTCAGTGTGGCACACCTGCTTAACATCCAGTTGCCCTTGCATTGCCAGAAAGTGGCGATCTGGTAGTGTAACATGCAGGTTATCCAGAACATCACTTATGAAGAGGAGTTGTAAAGTTTTCCTTTTCATTTCTTCTCTTTAGCTCCTATGTCTTAAGCAGTATTTTTTAGTAGACAATGTTCTAAGTGAATTTATCTGTGTGTTGCACACAACCTTTTGCACAAGATTTTTGATGGATTATCAATGCACACTTGAGTGGTAACCTACTGATTAAGGCATCTATTAGGTTGGTTTTTTTATAAAAGTGAAAAATTGTTGAATAAGAATACCAATAATAAATTTATCATCTTTCCCATGCTCAAAGTACATAACATCGATAATATAAAATGAACGAATGGTTTACACATGTACTTCAACAACAAATCAACATTTTTGTAAAAAATAAATGCTTAAAATGTGATGAAGGCAATATCATAAGCATTGCCCTTTCAAACAAAGTGTAAAGCCTTATGTACTAAAGATGGCAATGAAAAAATTAACTATTACTGAAAAGTTTAACTTCTAATTATTTTAATGCTCTGTGGCTGCAAAAGTATAGAATGTTGGTTTTTACGTCAATCTGCCCTACCATGGTTACATCTCACCAGTGGTGTAGAAGTACTGAAACAATTCACTCAAGTAAAAGCACAAATAAGCAAAAATGTATTCTAGTAAAAACTTAAGTACACAATTGACCTTTCTACTTAAGTAAAAGAAAGAAAGTACCTACTGACTGCATATTGCGTGAAATACAAAAACAGTACAGGATGAACCATTTTGAATGATGGAGATTATGCTGAAAAATGTATTAGGTCAATATTTACTGTATATATTATGTTTAATTCCATTAACAAATTGACAAATAATTAATGCATTCTAATACAAACACATTGTTACTGCATTGCATTATGATTTAGAATCATGAATCAGATAGGTACTACTTTCACTTGCACTTTTAACATCTAAACGAAAGAGGCTGACCGCATTTCATTTGCACATCTGCAATTTGCAAAAGGACAATCTTTGAAAACAGTATCAGCTGTGAGAATGACAATGTGATCGTGGTACAGTAACATTCAACCCCTCCTCTCTATTCTGTAGGCTGCACCTAGGGGATCTTGAGATAAGTGCGAACAGTATTGGGTGTCTGGGCTAGCAGTGCAAATTTGTTTTGCAGTTTATGTAAAACTTCAGCTTTCCTCTAGTTCATAAAATGATACAGGGTATTAAAAAGACTTTTTAATCTGAGGACCCAGATTAGAAAATTGGCACCATACTGGGACCCAAGACGAGGATTATCATCATCATAGTGACAATGGAGTCATAATGAGGTAAATAACAATGGCCATGTAATAAAAAGGTAAATGTTTTTGCTTCTTTTCAAACATTTTCTCACATGAATATTATTAAAAGAGAAAAGTGTGAGACATAAAAAATATGAACAATACTCTGTCTATCCATATTCCAAATCAGTTTTTTCAGAGGAGTGTCATGGAGCAGCTGGAGCCTCTCTCAGCAACCATAGGGTACGAGGCAAGAAAGACACCTGGATAGGATGCCATCCCATTGCAGTAAGAGCGCACATACACACACAAACATACTATAGGACCAATTCAGCACTGCCAATCCATTTAACCTGCATGTCTTTGGACTGTGAGAGGAAACCCACACAGACATGGGTGAAACAAGCAAACTCTACACAGAGAGCACCTTGGGTTAAACCTAGAACTACTATCATTCAAAACAGGAACAGATTTCTGAGGTGAATCATTCCAGAGAAAATGGTCAGTGTAAGTTTTAGTAAAGCTGAAAGAAATAATTCTTTGGGGTGTTTTGTGAGGATATGATGATTTTTGAAAGCATCACTTAACTTTTGTCATTTTACTCACGGCATCAGTTAAGGAATGAAGTAGTTAAAAATTTAATCAATGCACTTTATTTTGTCTTAAATAATATTAAAATAAAGTTTTGTAAATGAGCTCCACCATTAAGAATAGATTTTTCTAAATGAGCCTGCAAATAGTTTAAAATACTGGAGTTAATATTCCAAGAGATATACACTCACCTAAAGGATTATTAGGAACACCATACTAATACGGTGTTTGACCCCTTTTCGCCTTCAGAACTGCCTTAATTCTACGTGGCATTGATTCAACAAGGTGCTGAAAGCATTCTTTAGAAATGTTGGCCCATATTGATAGGATAGCATCCTGCAGTTGATAGAGATTTGTGGGATGCACATCCAGGGCATGAAGCTCCCGTTCCACCACATCCCAAAGATGCTCTATTGGGTTGAGATCTGGTGACTGTGGGGGCCATTTTAGTACAGTGAACTCATTGTCATGTTCAAGAAACCAATTTGAAATGATTCGAGCTTTGTGACATGGTGCATTATCCTGCTGGAAGTAGCCATCAGAGGATGGGTACATGGTGGTCATGAAGTGATGGACATGGTCAGAAACAATGCTCAGGTAGCCCGTGGCATTTAAACGATGCCCAATTGGCACTAAGGGGCCTAAAGTGTGCCAAGAAAACATCCCCCACACCATTACACCACCACCACCAGCCTGCACAGTGGCAACAAGGCATGATGGATCCATGTTCTCATTCTGTTTACGCCAAATTCTGACTACCATTTGAATGTCTCAACAGAAAGAGACTCACCAGACCAGGCAACAGTTTTCCAGTCTCCAACTGTCCAATTTTGGTGAGCTTGTGCAAATTGTAGCCTCTTTTTCCTATTTGTAGTGGAGATGATTGGTACCCGGTGGAGTCTTCGGCTGTTGTAGCCCATCCGCCTCAAGGTTGTGCGTGTTGTGGCTTCACAAATGCTTTGCTGCATACCTCGGTTGTAACGAGTGGTTATTTCAGTCAAAGTTACTCTATCAGCTTGAATCAGTCGGCCCATTCTCCTCTGACCTCTAGCATCAACAAGGCATTTTCGCCCACAGGACTGCCGCATACTGGATGTTTTTCCCTTTTCACACCATTCTTTGTAAACCCTAGAAATGGTTGTGCGTGTAAATCCCAGTAACTGAGCAGATTGTGAAATACTCAGACCGGCTCGTCTGGCACCAGCAACCATGCCACGTTGAAAACTGCTTAAATCACCTTTCTTTCTCATTCTGACATTCAGTTTGGAGTTCAGGAAATTGTCTTGACCAGGACCACACCCCTAAATGCATTGAAGCAACTGCCATGTGATTGGTTGATTAGAGAATTGCATTAATGAGAAATTGAACAGGTGTTCCTAATAATCCTTTAGGTGAGTGTATATACTATGTGTACTTTATATACGGAATTGGAAAAATCTTGCTGAATAATTCAGTGAACAGTCCAGTTTTAAATGTTTCTCATTGGCAGAAAACACGTCTTTTACACTACCAAATTTATATTTTTCTAATAACATAAAATGATAAAATATGATGTAGCATACAAGAGCAATACAAAAAAATAAAGAAATAGTGTAGTGTGCAGGAAAAAATAGATATTGAATAGAACCTCAGACCTTTAGTCAGAATAACTGCCCATGGAAATAAAAACTGTTTAGGTAATGTGTTCTTCGCACCTCAAATGCAGATTTAGATTCAGTGTATTCTGTAAAAGCCAACAACATAATGCAGGATCAACCAGTTGTCCATTACCACCGAAACTTCAATATCTATCTAATATATTTATATATATCCATTATAGAAAAAAAAATCCTGGAAAGGAAAAGCAAAGCGCAGAGACATGATCTTCTCGGAAGACAATTAAAAGACCCGCGAGACACAAAGAATATTAAATAAGCGCACGGCCAGTAAAACAGTCATGTAAAGGCACGTAGCACACGCAGATCCTGTGCTCTCAGTACATAAAGTGTATAAGGACAATACGTTCTAGATGAAACATCAATGACTAAGAAAAGAAGAAAGAGAAGCGTGGAGAAAAGAGACCCAAAAGCACTGGAGAGAAAAAAAGGCAGATAAATTATGAAAGCAGTGGAATTCGAAAGGCTCAAACAAACGATGGCACGATACACATGCAGAGAAAGGAAAAGAATATGAAAGCAGTAAAATTCGAAAGTATTGTAGTGTCCCAGCCAGGTTGAAGCCTTTTTTGTTTTAAGTGACCGTTCCTTAAGGAAGGGCAGAGTACAGCACGGAAGACTGATAGCAGGGTAGTGATTGATGCGGTAAGGGGAGGGGGGGAGAGACCCAAGGGATGAGGGGTTGGAGAAGGTGCTAGAAAGTGGTGTTTGGGGTTACAAAGTCAGCGATAGTGCAGCGATTTGTTGACACTTTATTACGTCAGTCACTACAGTATCAAAAAAAAAAAAAAAAAAGGGAAATCATCAGAACCAGGTGTAATTGAAAAAACAGCAGGACAAAGCAAGATCAGAAATAAAAGGCAAAGAGCAGAAAACAAAGTCTTTTCGCCTTCGCATCATTCAATGCACAAAACAGATTTACACAATAATGGACCATACACTGAGCATCTGTGGTCCTGCAACAGTTAAAGCAATGACAAGTTTAATTTCAAAGAAAACACAATTTGGTCAGGTGTATATTTATGATCACGGAGAAGCAATGCAAATTTTAACAGGTGACAAGAAAGGTAATGTATATATTCCGCGAACAACATTAGACGCCAAAGGAGATCTTGATATGCCATTCGTATTATAATGGTTTACAGTTTCCCATGAGAATAGCTTTTGCTATGACAATTAACAAATCACAGGGACAAACATTAGAAAAAGTCGGATTATTTATTAGAGAAACAAACAATATTCACTCACGGGCAGTTTTACGTTGCGTTGTCAGAATGCGTCTCCAAAAACGAAATCAAAATTCAATGCGATTTTGAATAAAAGGTAATACCAAATATTGTTGTTAATGAAGCTTTAAAGTAAAAGTGCAAATAATGAAATTGAAACAATTCCAAAGAAAAAAAAAAGCTTTTAAAATTGTATATCCGATTACCCGCAAGAGACACTTTAACTTGCTCCCAGCTCTTAAAACAATATCAAGCGACAAGCAAAATACGCAGCTCGCAGCAGATGATCCGACCACTTCTCCTTGCGTGCATTCAGCCACCCTAACCCCCCCACCCCCTTCATAACGCGAGCAGCAAAGACACAAAGTGGCAAAAAAGACAGCGCCTGTACAGGCTTTAAAATGGTCAACCCCCTTCACAACGCAAGCAGCGTTATACGTCCTGCGAGAAAGAGATTCAACCATGCCCGGCTCCGGAAATAAAAGGACAAGTATTGTTTTTACAACGTCACGCGAGACAAGGCAGTAAGCCATCATTTAACAAGTCCACGGACATCTAAACTAGCAGTTGTTGGATTGCTTTTGGCAGATCCTCATTATGTGCTCCCAGCTCTTAAAACAACGACATGCGACAAGCAGAACAGGCAGCTCGCCAGCAGCAGAAAGACAGCAGATGATCCAACGGCATCTTCTTAACGTGCATTCAGCCACCCCCTTCACAACGCGAGCAGCATTATACGTCCTGCGAGAAGGATGTAACGACACCTGGGGCCGGAAATAAAGGACAAGTAATGTTTTTACAAAAGTTTTTAAAGTAAAAGTGAAAATAATGCATAAGTAACAATTCCCATGAAAATAAAAATCTCTTTAAATTGTATATCCGGTAAACCAAACACGGGGGTGGGAGAGCAAAGCGCCCTGATATCTAGATAGATAGATGGATATCTAGATAGATAGATGAGAATGTTTCTCATTGGTCAACTAAAAATACTGTTGGGTGAAATCAGCCCTAACACACCCCCTTACGGTCTTGTATGTATGTTATCATCCAGTTGACACTCAGAACAACCACCAGAGGGCAAACTGGAGGTGACTGCCAGCATTCTTTATGTTTAAGTAAAAAGTATGTGAACCCTTTGGAATTGTCTGGTTTACTGCATAAATTGGTCATAAAAAGTGATCTGATCTTCATCAAAGTCACAGGTACTGAAGCTGTCCAGGCCCTGATGCAGCAAAGCAGGCCCAAATCATGATGTTCCCTCCACCATACTTTACTGTAGGGATGATGTTTTGATATTGACATGCAGTGCCCTTTTTACGCCAAATGAAGTTCTGCTTGTTCCTCCCAAATAGTTCAATTTTGGTTTCATCACTCCACAAAACATTTTCCCAGTACCGTTTTGGAGTGTCCAAGTGCTCTTTTGCAAACTTCAGGCGTTCGGCAATGTTCTTTTTTGATAGCAGTGGCTTCATTCTTGGTGTCCTGCCATGGACTCCTTTCTTGTTCAATGTTTTGCATATAGTTGTGCTTGGCATGATTCCCATCTGGATATGCTTCTTGTCAAAAGCTCAAACTCAAACTTCAGTGTTCTTTTATCAATCAAAGACATTCTAGGCCACACCTCTGAACTCGTTTCATTAAATGGACTCCAGGTATGCTAAATTCAGACTGCAATGAGCTTTTCAAAAAGTCATTAGCTGAAGGTTCACTTACTGTACCTGTTTCCAACCTTCCGTTTCACAGTTTGAATGATTTATTAAATATGGTCAAAAATTCTCTGAAAATCTGTGCATCTTTAGTTATAGGAGACGGTGTTTGGTCATTATTGGGACTGACATGAAGATACGATAACTATATATATATATATATATATATATATATATATATATATATATATATATAGTTTGTTTGGTTCTGAGCGTCAACTGGATGATACCATACATACAAGACCGCAAGACAAACACATTGAGTCTTCATTGTTTGTTATTGGTATTTTTAAAGTTGTCTCAAACAATTAAAAAAAAAACACACACACACACACACACACACAAAATTTTCTCCCAGGCAACGCTGGGTATTTCAGCTAGTATATACTGTAGATCTACATATCTATAGATAGATCAACACACACCGTTACTCTATTGACTCAACCCTCATAAAACCCCGAACGTTGTCACATTCTTAACCATACCTGCTACTTTCATTTTGACATTTTAAATTAGTGCTGCAGTCCTTTCACCTGACAAGTTTGTCTGTTCTCCCACTTAATTATGTGTGTCTGTGCTGTCATTCTCATTTTGACTGCTTCACTGGTTGTAAGATGGAATTTGGGAATACTTATTATTTTAGTGCCACAGAAAGCTCACTGTGATATGTCAAAGACATTATTTCACATACTAAACTGCTGCAAATAGTACACAATAAATAGCATGCAGTTTATAATTCAACACAAAAGTTGCACGTGGAAAAACATGGTTCATTTTACCATACATTCATGTGGTGACCCATCATAGTCATATCTGCAACCGATAATTTAAGAAACATTGCTCTAAACAAAAAACACCAACAGCATTATGCATGCGTTTTAGAACTCCTGTGGAACTCACAGGTACAAACAAATCAATTCAGCAATCCCATGATTCACTGAAAAGAATCATTCAAAAACAACAAACTGTTCATGCGATTGTAAAATGTAATGCATTGATTGACATGAAGAAATGTATTAGAGTAGAAATTTGAGATATTCGCTGTAAAATTTAGTGGAGTAAAAGTCAAAAGTATCCAGAGTTAAATATACTTAAGTAAAGATGCATGAAAAAATGTACTGGAGTACAATTAACTAATTGTACTCCATTACTTTCCATCCCTGCATCTCACTAGATTCTCTTTGAGAACTTTGGGAAGCAGACACAAAACGTATATTTGCATAAACAGTATTTACCATGCATTCTGACATTTTAGAGACATTGGATTTGGTGTTAGAAAGGATAAGGAGGGAAGGGGGTGTTAAGAGAAGCCTACTGGGAGATTTAACACTCATTTTAGGAATGAGGTACAGTTGCAACCTGAAAGACATTGACTAGGAGGAATAGCTGATGTTGTTCTGACCAATACATTTTATTGGATTTCTCTGCTAGTCGTGGATTATCTACAACAAAACCACTTCAAAATATGAGAATGCCAAAGGTCTTTGTACTTGTGTCACCTGAAAAATGGCTCTAGAAATTCATGATAACTTGGAAATAGTTAGCAGAACACAACCCAAGGTGTTTTCAACAAGAGAAGGAAAACATTGACCTTGGAGATGTACAGTTAACAGGCAAAGGAGTAATTTGATAAACTCTTAAACTTAAGTGAATATGTCCTCCTCAGATGATGCAGTCCCAGAAGAATTATGTTGCACTGGGTCCATTTTTAAATCAGAGGTCACTGCATTAATTAATATTTGCCGTAGTGTTAAATGCCTTGAGCATGGGTAAGGTGCTATATAATGTATTATTATTATTAAAGGTCACCAGATGAATGACGTTCAGCTAGAAATGGTAAAAGCACTGTTTGGGTGTAAAACTTCACCTGGGAAACCTTAAATTTATTTATGGATTTATTATTGGGAAGATGTTTGTTTTGTTCTTTTAAAAGCACTTATGGAATTATAAGTACTTGCACTTTTACCTCCATCCATTTGCAGTCATTTTGTGCATCTTCACTTGCCATTGCCCAATACTTAGTTATGAATTTCGACGGATGCAGGTTCAAGAGGCTCCTGTTAAAGAGTATGGGACAGTGGAGCCAACTTGCACAGTTGCAGGTATGTATTATGTCCTCTCCTGTTCCTGATTTCCACAGATAGGACATCAAAGTACAACAAGGTTTGGAGAGTGTCACAGGAGGCTGAGGGTCAGACCCAGCCGGGATGTCTGGAAGGACTGAGAGGTGGTCTATACTTCGCCCGGGCCACAAGGAAGTAACCACCCTGGATGTTGAGAGGACCAAAGGGAAGGAGCAAGGAAGCTCAAGCCCAGTGGAGCCCTTGTCCACCGTCAGGGGGCGCCCAGAGCGTCGTGGAGCCCAGGAGATCAACACTTCTGCCACACCTGGGAAGGTGGGCTCAGCCTTCCAGTGAGACCCGGGGTGCTTCCAGTTGCAAGGGCAGCACTTCCACCACACCAGGAAGTACTGCGGAAGACTGTCATCAGGCACCTGGAGCACATCCAGGTGGGAATAAAAGGGGCTACCTCACTCCAATCAGAGAGCTAGAGTCGGGAGCAGGAGCAGGAAAGTCGGTCAGCGGATATTTGGAAGAGAAACCCATGGAAAAGTGATTGGTGCTGTGTGGGTCTTGTTTATTGTATAATAAACATGTGTTTGGACAAAGTGCTGGTGTTAGCCTGATGGTGTTGGACCCAAGCTCACAAGAGTAAAGGCTTCCCCTGCTTTATGAACATTCACTTAATGAAAATTCATCTAGACAAAGAAAGTTGCTTTTAATACCCTTTAGAATCTGATAAACTACAATAAAGCTGAATTTTCCACAAACGAAGTCTGGAAACATTTTCAAACCTGCACCTCTAGCTCCAACGTCCAATACTGATTACACTCATTTTAAGTACCGTTAGTTGCAGCCTACAGAACAGAGGAGGGGTTGGATGTTTAGTCATTCTCACAGCTGATGCTGCCTTTGGAGACTGTCCTTGAAGCAATTAATGATAATTAAGTGTTCATGTTACAAAATTTGACTTTCTGAAAGAGTATTCAGCAATGGATTTGCTTCATTGAGGGTGGAGACTGTATCTGCTTTGGGAACCTTAGGGCTGCAATCTCTGGTAATTTCAGGTGATACTGCCTTCTTGGGTTCATCAGACTTCATCACACGGTGTAGCAACAGTTCACAACTAAGTGGAATGAAGTTAGGCTGAGAAATAGTAACAACAAATCTTAGGCCATGGTCCTTGAATGGAAAAAAGTGGTTTGTTCCCCTCCAAAAATATGTTTATTGCTATTAATATAGCATTTTACATCAGTCTGCAAACACATCTTTGTCTGATAAGACACAGATACAGTATGCAAGTTTAAAGCAAGTGTCTCTCAAAAACAAGGCTATCTTTTTAAATTAGTGACATCTGTTTCAAGCAGTGGAAAAAGCATTTTGTAAGTGTATTTGTCAGTAATTAGTAAAAAAGATAGTAAATGTAGTTTTATTCAACTAATCAGAAAATTGATAAATAGTATACAGTACATCAAAATGCATCAGAGTGAAATGTACAGACTATGGTTCATCGACCTTTTGTTTAAATAATGTAATTGATTCACTAGCTTGGTAAAAATTTCTTCTAGAAGATGAACAAAGGTGTAATCCAAGAAAAAAAAAAACACAAATATAAGCAAACTGTAGGAAACCTCACCACCTGCCAGAAAGTGCAACTCAGGATCACTAGTGATGGCAGAGGTTCCACCAAAATATTCCAGAGAAAACAAGGAAAAGGAAAATAAGGACCAATGATATATAAAGAGAGAACTATCTGCGTTGAGACAGCCTTGAGCGTTATTATGCTTTGCAAATACTAAACAGTGAATATGTTAGCAAAATATATACATATTAATATTTATGCACTTCTACAAGAATCTCTTAATACTTATTTTTGCAGATGCTGTCAAATCTCTTTTCAAAACAACCTATTCATTACACATACCACACTACCTATAATTTACACAGACATTATGTAAGCAGGCCTATCACACACAAAAAAATGCCTCAGGTGTGGCATCCTATCAGGAAAAAGACTAATTTCAAACTTCATGCCACTAGCTGAAACAATTGAAAGAATGGCAAATGTCCAATATTAAGCTTTAACCAAGACTTCCATTAATGATACTGTAGAGACTGGCACTGGAACTTTAGTTTGCTTTTAGATCTGCCCTGTCTCCTCAGGACTGACTGTGTGTGGCTGGACTGACTAAATAGAAAACATTATGCTCTGCTTTAAATTAAATTAAGGCAAGCAAAGCTAACTAAATGCTTCTGTACTAACTCGTATCTGAATCAGACATATCTACCTTCACATTAAATGAAACAATACTGCATCAACGGCAAATAAATATTTGTTCTTATTTTCCAACAGCAACTTAAATTAATATAAAAAGCAGGAAATGTTAATCAGGCACATCAATGGATGTTTGCTCGTATCATGCTATGCATGACTCACATTTTTATATCTCTGATTAGAGCTGTAGAACTCTGTCTCTCACTGGTGAAGAGACCCATCTTTCATTCAAACACATAGCATTGTGGGAATGAAGTCTTCCATGTTTACATTCAATGAGGTTATTTTCAGGAAGTAACTGTTAAAAATATTTTAGCAAAAAAATGCACATTTTTTGCATGATTTGACTATACAAAATCGATAGATTGAGTCAGTAGCATTTAAAAAATATTTTTGGGTGGAGTGTTGTGAGCAGCTGGCTCCCAAAGATTTTCATATTCTTAATATTCCATGCGGTGGTTAGTTCACGGAGGGTGAAACTTTATTTGTCAAACTGTCTTTAACAGCCAATTTCCAACATCGCTTGCAGATTGCTGTCTTACCAGCAACATTTGTCTTTTCAAAGCCAGACCACCACCATAAATGGGAGGATAATCGACATTTATTAATTAAATCTAACGAATATAAATCTTAAAACTAGATGGGAACAATTAGATTGTGCAAGGATTGTCACAATTCTAAACCAATCCAACACTTAAATAAGGCAGCACTCAAAGCACTGGCGGTAATGTTGAATTACAAAGAACAGAGGTACGGTCTTTAATGTTTGTGAAAATATGAAGTGTAAAATATGCATTCAACATAAACAATGTGTTACACCCTGTCAAAAGGAGATAAAAAGGATTTCCATTAATATAGAGTTAATAATGAAGAACTGCAGGATATGCAGATTTCAGTACTCAACACACCTGAATCAGCCAATCTGCCTAGCTATACGAGTAGAAGCATGCAGGAGGTTGCAAAGCATTCATTGTATCATGTCTGAAGTCTAAATGAATAATTAAAGTTAGTTAACATTACTGTCCAATTGGAAATGCAAACATGCCATTCCATAATAGGTGTAGCATTTTAACACATAGTATATCCATAGACCATCTAGACTCTGTTCACTGTTATGACATATTGCTGCAATGGTCAAAATAACAGAAAGATGTTGTAGCAGACAGAAGTACTTCTCAAATGCATCTCTTATATTGCACACTCACTAAAATGTACAAATTAATCACGGAGCTTCACTTGCCTTGGGCTACTGAGCTCGTAAACTAATAATAGCAATTTTAGATTTTTATTTGCTTTCAGCGTCAAGTGAGTGACAAAATCTTAATTGTTGTTTTAACGATGTGCAAGCTGACATTATTGAGTATATTATAGATGTTCATCCCTACTTCTAAGTTAAGGTCAGTAGGTTTTATAGTTAGCCTTTACTATACAAAAGTTTCACTCACATCTAAAATTCAAACATATCTTAATATGTATTACAGCCTGAACACCTGAAATTGAAGATTCTGAATATCTCCAGTCAGTGTCAAGTTAATCCTTCTACAGCACATTCAAGAACACCACGTTTGTTTTTTTGGTTTAATCTACATTTACCTTAAATAAAACAGTCTTCTGTCCAGTGAAACAGAGTAGCCTTTTTTTCTTAGAAGTGCAAGCTTACCTGTACAACACCATTACAGTTTAGTTCGTTTTTTTAAATAAAGGAACCAACAAATAAATCTATAATTTCTAAAGTCTAAAATAGTAGTACAGGAGGTATTTGATGGTTTCTCACACACTATACAGTCATTGTTAACTCCATTTTTCTGTTTGAAGCTACTTATCTCTGCTTCCTGACTGTAAGAGCCAATCTTAGAAAGCTAAAAAGTTTTGAGGTAAACTCATATTAATGTTTGCTTAATTCGAATAGAATAAAAATTTTTCCTAGTCATAACTTTTGGTCTTTCCCCCTATAAGTTAGTAAGAGATAGAACCGTCTTACTATAATTGAGAAACAGTGTGATAATAAGTTCAGTTGTGGAAAGAACAGGTCCCAGTAAAGAGGGACTTGAAAGACCCATTTTCTACTCAGAGATGGGATAAGCATAAAGTTTTCTGACCATTTTGAAATGGTTCAGAAATGCTAAGTAAATAGTAACGATTTGAGATGTAACAAGATTTAAGCTTTGAACTGAACATTTCTTAACATTAGTTTTTTCTTTTTGTGTGAACTGTTTTACTTTGAAACTTAACTAAACTTTTAAAAACGAAGATATTTTGTCTGTGGAATCATTTCTGCGCGTCAGGCTTTTGCTGAATCCCGTTTTTTGAGTTGAAGCTGCTGAACTTTAGTAATTTTGGGAAAACGCAGCTACACTGGCAGTGGCTAGAATAACTTAATGCCACCAACAGTCTTTTCTATAGGAGGCTACACTAATCTTTATATGTTTCTAAGTCTGAAAAATTAAATGCACTAAATATACTCAAATGCTCAGTGGGTGGTTCATTATTATAATAATCATTATTATCATATACTTAACAGATGTCTTTATTCAAATCATTTGGCCCAAAAAAAAATTCATCTCCGTTTTCATTTTACATGTAATCAAAGGCTAGACAAAAAAAATGGTTTTGGAATATTTCATAGCTGAATAATAATTGATAAGGTCAGTACAATCTGTACAGCTGCACAACCAGAAGGAATACTTAAAAAGTTTGAGCAGTGTCGACATCCATCACATCTGTCCAAATGCTATAGTATTCACATGCATTAGTGCACACTAGACAGCATTAGTAGGCCACAATGATTCAGATCAGAACACCATGTAAGGGCGTTATGCCAGTCTTAGAAACCACACACTGGCCTAATTATCACAAGATGAAAGAGCTAGGAAACAAATCTACTGTATTGTTTTCATAATGTGCTACAAATAGTACTGTATATTGAAAAAATCATAAATCACCCTCTGTGCTTCAAAGTGTCAGATATTTCTTCAACCATCACATAGTAAGAAAAATTAGTGTTGCAATAGGGATATAATACATGGTGAAAATGCATTTTATTTCAAAATGGAAACACAACCAGTAGCAGCTTCAAGAAGGCAATAAAAAAAAAAAAAAGAAATTATTAATAACTACTGTACAGATTCCCATACGTTACGTGTACAAAGCTACCAAATTTCTAAAATGACTGGCTTGATCATGGAAAGAAGGTAATTATGCAATCTTCTACACCAAGAAATATACTGTGAAAATAAAAAGTAATCCCATACTATTATTACTAAAATCTCAAAATACAAATAAAAAGAATTTATGGGAGTGCTAGTACAAAAATAAGATAAACCATCAAAATGGCTGTTATTTCTTGTTTCTGCATCAGTTGCACAGGAAATTATTTTCTATTTAATATAAACAGAACAACACAGAGGGATCCCAAAGAAAACAAATTGATGGGCAAGATTAGAAATGACCCAACTGTAGAAAAACCAGAAATGTATTTCAACACTTGGGATGAGATGCAGGGTGAAAATATGTATGAATATAATTAAGAGTAAATGCAAGCAAGTGTTATAGTAACTGTTAAAACGCACAATGTGCACATGCGCACACACACACTAGCAGACAGCATAACCAAACCTTATGAGCTTTAAAGTGGCACATTCAATAGTCCTGGGAGTCTAACAGTGATTCAACAAAAACACATGGCAAGGAAATGCAAAATACACAAATACTTCGCTTGCTCACTGGGGCACTGTACATATATAGGTGTATGTGGCAGACGACGAGGGTTCCTACCCCACCAGAAAGCTGGAAGAAGGACGGACCGGGAGAGGAGCACTCTCTTTCCCTGGGCGTAAGAGGGCAGCCCCCCCTGGATTCCATCAGGAACACGGAGATGGAGCTTAAAAAAAAAAAACTCAACCCTGTGGAGATTCGTGGCCTCCACCAGGGGGTGCCTGGATGGTCCTGGAGCCCTAGAGGACAGCACGTCTGCCACACCAGGAACTGCTGCCAGGAGACCATTACAGAGCACCTGGAGCACATTCGGGGAGAGATAAAAGGGGCCGCCTCACTCCATTCGACAGCTAGAGTCGGGTGCAAAAGGACAGAGCTAACAAGAGAGGAGTGGAGGTGGCCAGAAGAGAGGAAAAAGGACAGAGTATAGCATGGTATTTTTGTGCACTGTGGTTGGCTGTGTGTGTTGCACAATAAACAAACAGTGCGTGTTTTGTACATTTGGTGTCCGTGTCTGTCTGTACTGAGGCTGGTCTTTCACAGAGTATAAAAAAAAAATACATAAATACATTCAGAAGAAAGTGGTGGGAGAGAAAAAAAAAAAAAAAAAAAGCCCTTACCTAGAATTGCATGAACCCGTACAGAAAGCTGTGTTCGAAGAATGAGAATAGGTTTTTTTCCTTTGCTGTAAAGACAAGAAAAAGGAGATGCAACAATGCCATTAGTTTGACAATGCTGTCCATATGAGCTTACTTATATGAAATAATAGAATATTTTCATTGTGTTCCTGTTAATTAACACTTTCATGTTAACAAGCCATCTTTTTCTTGTTCATCTGGATTGGTATATAAGGCAGTAACACAATAGGGCAAAGTGGTGTCCTATTTTACTTACAATTAGGAAAAAGAATTTATTTTGGGGTCAATTAATCCAAAAGGATTCAAACAAGAAGTCCAAGAGCTAAAGCCTCATCACTTTATATACTGGGCCTTTATATGAGGACTGGTTAAGCTCTACACCTGTAAAGTAAAGAAAACCCAAACATGTACTGGTAATAAAAAAAGACAAACGAGAATAGACTGCAAAAAAATGAAACAAAAACAAGAAAACTTAAAAGAAAATTACATAAAAAGAAACACAGTCATCCTTTAATAATGTTGTAGATTTAATTTTAAATGGATACATTTGCCGTTTTTGCCCATCTATTATAAAAAAAAAAAAAAAAGGTTGGAAGGAAACGAGACGCAATTTTCTCAGAGACACTTTCACATCCCGCAAGACAAGTCTTTGTGCCAAGAGATTTAACCACGCCCAGGGCTGGAAATAAAACAGAGTAGATGACAAAATAGAACGCCATAAAGAATTTCAAAATGTTGGTGTAGTACACATGCAGAGCAGGTTAGAGATAATGGAAGTACAAAAATTTGAAAGTCTCAGAAGAAAAAGAAGAGGGTAGTAAAGATCACATTAGCGCAAACAAATGGAAATTACTCAGTGAAATAACGGGACAGCAAAAAGAGATCAAATATATTGTTCAGATTTAAAACATTAAGTTGAAGACTTATACATTGTTTAATTCGTATTGCCATCAGGGGGGAGAAAAAAAAGTAGTGTTTCTTCCCAATGAAGAGGTGTATTTGCGAGAATTAAAAGATTTGGTTGTTTGGTGAAAGTGAAATCCCACAAGAGAAATAGTTTCTCATTTGTGTGAATGCTATTGTCAGGCATATTTCTTATAGAGAGAAGGAAACTATATTCCCTCACAGGCAGCTATATGTTGCATTGTCATTATGTAATTCCAAACACAAAAACAAAATTCAATGCGATATTAATGAAAAGCTAAAAGCGAAATGAGATCAAAATGTATGGACATAGGTGATATGACAGAAGTGTGCCACACAAGATGCATATCATGTGGCATGGCAACAGCAGCAAGCCAACAGCTGATTGAGCAAAGAGGAGGTTATAAAAAAAATAAAAATAAAATACATAAAAAAAAAAAAATTGTTTCCCATTAAATCACCATTTAAGAGGGGGTTTCGGAGGAGCGACCGCGTCTCCTCGGGGTGTGTTCAGACCCCCTCTTCATAACACAAGTGGCAGAGACACGCAGGCTGAGTGGGTGAAGCCACCTAGTAATGATAAAGTGAAAACATTTTCAGAAAGGTCTGCAAATTAATTAAAAATCAAAAACTGAAATCTCTAATTCATACAAGTATTCAGGCCCTTTAATACTTTAGAGGCCTCTATAGCAGCAATCCCAGCTTCTTGGGTATGTCTGTACTGTACAAGTAAAGTTACTAGATGTTTTAAAAAAAAAAAAAAAAAAAAAAGTCCCTTAATATGTGCAGTCTTTAATATTAACAAATTTAAAGTTGAAAATATCATTAAACATTAGCACCACTGAGCACAGAGAATTACAAGCTCAGTTCACTCGAGTCCCAGGTAAAAATCCAAACTGGAATGGCCTTAGTTAGGGGTGAGGGTGGGAACCATAGAAAATTAACACAATCAGAGATTCTGTCAGGAAATGCCACCCACATGACTGGGAGTACTGGAATAGTCTTGTGTGTGTGTGTATTTTTCGTTAGCAATACTCCTGTCCCTTCAAAACTCAGCTTCTTTCTTACATCCATGGCTTGAAGGATAAATAGCCGTGTAGAATTAGAGCAAATAGGTAAAAATGATTACATTAGATAGACTTAATTAATCCCACAGGGAAATTCAGATGCATACAGCAGCAGAAACAAAAAAACAAGGAATACAGACTCATCACAACAGATAATCCAGCTGGTCAATCAACCAATTTGTAAATAAACAGATAAAAATAAACTTAATGAGTACATCGAGGGGAAGCATTGAATTGCCGGATAGCAGTGGGCAGAAAAGACCCCTACAGGCACTTCTTAGCACAATGGTGGAATGAGCCTGCGTCTAAAAATGCTCCAAGAGAGTGCCTCCTGAAGGGATTTTTCATGATGGTATCCAATTCTGCCATAATCGTCTTTTCCACAACAGCTTCCAGTGTGTCAAGGGTTAGCCCTGTGATGAGGTAGGTTTTCCTGATAGGCGTTTTTAGTTATTGCTTCATCAGGAGACTGCAGTGTGGAACACCACATTGGCAACAATGGTCTGATAGAACACTTCCAGCAGATTGCTGCATACATTGAAAGACCCAAGTCTCCTTAGCAAATACAGTCTGCTCTGTCCCTACTTGTACAGTACCACTGTGTTGACAGATCAGTCACAAACTGATCATAAACAATCAATATCAGGACCATTAACTTCCTTTTAATATAGGACATGCCTTATGGAAACAGTAGTATTTCAGCAGTGAAATGTTTATTGGATTAACAGAAAATATGCAATATGCATCACAACAAAATTAGACAGGTGCATAAATCTTGGCACCCCAACAGAGAAATTACATCAATACTTAGTTGAGCCTCCTTTTGCAAATATAACAGTCTCTAGACACCTTCTGTAGCCTTTGATTAGTGTCTGGATTCTGAGTGGAGGCATCTTTGACCATTCTTCCATACAAAATCTCTCTAGTTCAGTTACACACAGGATGATGGAACCTCTAACAAATTTGACAGTAGACAGCAGGTGTTTTCCTGGAGGGACTGGTATTGTGGAGCCACACATGTCAAAGGGGGCTATGATGTTAAAATATTCACACCATGAAGAAAAAGGACATCACTAAATAAAAAATGGCAACAGAAGTAACACTGTTCTTCAGACATATAGAACCACTATTTACAAGCACTTCTCAAATTTCCCCCAATGTAATGGGCAGATGATCCCTGTGCAGATGGTGTATAAAAAGTTTGTGATCTAGACAAACACTTTATTTCAACTTCTATAGTCATCCACTGGTACCATTTTTTAACATTAAATAATGAAGACAGTTGATAGTTGTTGAAAACAGCAGTGCAGTTGTGCCCAGACCTTGATTTTGTTTTGCAAATTTAACAGACTCACATTATTATATACTTGGCTCACACCATTAACATAAACCAAGGACTCTTCAATCTCACAACAGCTTTTTTTCCCCCCAACTTAAACAAAACCATTTATTCACAAGGTTACTGTATGCTATACATTACCCCCAACTAAACATTTTAACATGGGATGCTCCAAAAAAAAAAAAAAAAGTGCTCATACTTCAGTGCCTAGTCACAAAGTGTGCTCATGAAAATTGTCTCGCATAAGCATTGAAGTAACCAATATATATTTCTATAGAGAATAGTCATTCAATATTAATTAAATCTTACAAAACAATTTACTTTTGGTCTTATAACTCAGATCGGGGAGGGGCAAAACTGCTTTCATGAATTCATTAAACAGAAGTGGAATATTGAGGTTAAATGTAACATGTCATTGTGATGACACCCATCTTTGTTTTACCATGAAATAATCAATAGTGCAGATTTTATTTTGAAAATTTAGAAAAGGAACAATTACAGTTCAGTTTTGTGTAAAAAGGTGTCAAGTCATGATTCTCGTAGTCTTTTCCTAGCCAGTGGAAAATGAACAGTAAGTGTAAACACCAAGTTAACAAATTAACCACTATGATGTTGGTTAACAGTTACTCCTGTGAATATTATCATAAAGCAAACTGTAAGAATATATCATTTTGAAACTAAAAAAGGGAAATAATTAGAGTCTGAATATATAGAACAATTTTTAAAAGATACATAAAAAATTCCATGGTGGATATTCCAAAAGCTGCACATTGAGAGCAAAACAGTGGTATCTAATAAAATATCCCACCATTCCATTTTCTAAGCCCACCTAATCAATGACTTAATGAAAACATACATTAAAAATAAAACTATTGTGACTTAATGGGCAATTTATTTAATGTCTCTACTTTACAAAGATCTCTTTTTTTGTGCATTTTTGGCATGACTGGACCAAGGGTATCAAGCCACTGATGGATGTGTTTATTTCAGCATAAATTTAAGTCTTACTCAACAACCTAAAAAAAGAATGTTAACTGCTATATAGATCACCTACAGCATACATTCTCAAAAGCTCTTCATCTGGTACAAACAGTAAATGACTGGTTGATTGCGCACCCGTTTTAAAAATAGATGCGATTAAAAGGTTGAACTGGATATAAATACTACCCCACAAGGCCAAAACTTGGATGGAGTGGATACTAATTCCCGGTTTGGCAACTGAAGACACGACAGCTGAAGCAGTTGCTTAACTAGAACAGGTGCTAACAGAAGAAAATATATACCACTGCTATTGAAGAGTTACAAGAGAAAACATAAAAAAAAAAAAAAAAGTAATTCTTCATATTTAATGGTGTATATTCTATGACCTTGGCCCCTACATTTTACCACCCAAAACCACATTATTACTTTTTAGTTAACTAAAACAATAATTACTTACTTAAGTTCATCAAAGAATTGCTCCAGGTCATCTCGCTGTTCAGTAAAGGTTAAGTCCATATCCAGGTAGTTTCCATTAGGGTACAACTGGAAAGCAGTGTCTTCCACCTGATTTAAAGAAAATAAAAGGAAAGGGGAAATAAATACCAATAGGCAAATACTTCTTTCCTTGCTTTGAGAGGGTGGATCACAAAACTAAAGAGAATAAAGTTTAAAGTTGAGTACAATTTAGGGAAAGGGGAAAAAATCCTACAAAAACACAGGTTTTGAAAATGCTTTTGAACTGTTTGTTTCAGACCTTGCCACTGCATCTCTGTTTAAAATAGTTCTAGACTTTGTTCAAAACTTTAATTTTTCTGCTTATCAGCCATTCTGAAGAGTTTGTGGTTTAGATCATTGTTTTGCTTCATGATCCAACCGCTCCTCAGCTTAAGAACAGATAACCAGACATTCTCCTTAAGCATTTTCTAATACAAAGCTGAATTCCTGGTTCTTTTAATTCCTGGTCTGGAAGCAGTTGTCATTTCTAGGTTGATAGATGATCTCTTTAGGAATTTCAATTTTATTGTAGCATCATATGTCTGATGGATCTTTGTTCATGCAACTTCACTCTAACAATCAGGGTCAAAAGAAGTATGGTTTATATTTAGCAGGGCTGGCTGTAATAAAACTGTGTTCATTAGGCAAACTGTAATTATTCTTTTAATTGGGTTGATTCAAATAGGGTGCATTTTTTTTCCAAAAAGATTTGTATATTAGATAAATGCAATACATTTTGAAATATGTTAAGGGTACCACATACATACATACATACATACATACATTTTCAAATACGCCTCAAAAACCTAAGATTCATAAATGTAGCATGTTCATTTGCTGAAGAAATTAAATAAGTCATTTAAAGCAGCCCCACAAATACAATCCTACACTGCACTTCAGTGTTCTGTTATCATGATACGAGTCATGTTCAAAGCAGCTTTATAACTTAAAAAGTATATACAAATGTCTAAAACATGAGTCACACATTTTATTTTTAAGAATAAACATACAGAAAAACTAATTTTTGCCATTGCTGATTAGCCACAGGTACAAAGAAATTACAGTAAATGAAATTAAGTAAAATTTTCATCTGTATCTTGGTGAGTATACCCCTGCAATGCAGTGGCAGCTCATCATTCCTACCTTGCATTCAGTGCAGTGCAACCAGAGAAGTGGGTTAGAAAATGATTTTATGGATGGAAAACTGTATCTTTGTCTCGTGCATTTAGAGGATAAATTTGAAGATTGTTTGAAGGTGCATTTATTTCTCCCATTTTTCTTTGAAATGTATCCTGTGCTACCACTTTGCTTTTTCAATTACATGTTGCTCTAAGGTTCAGCAAAGTATAGCCTACTGGCCAACTGTGTCCCGAATTTTGTTTTTTTTTTGTTTGTGTCATTTCTTTCTCATCTTTATCTACAACATTGCAATTTATTTTCCCTTCATTTCTGTGTTCATTAAGGTCATTATCAGGTAATTATTGCTGTAAAATACAAGTTAAACCTAAATGCCCCCTTACGGTTAACTGCTCACCTAGTGAATATAGCTTATTTATGCCGATACTATAGGCCTGGTGCACCCTGCTAGATTTCCATCAAGTTAAAGAAAACAAAGATTCACAGGGTCTGAAATTTAAAGAAAAATGGTCAGAAGAATACTTTTGCCTTCCTTAGAAAGAAAAAGTAATTTGGCTAATCTGCCAAGAAACTATTGCAGTAGTTAAACATTAAAAGGTATTATGAGATGAAACATGTAGCAAAGTTTTTGGAATAAACAGGAGATGGGAAAAACTTGAACTGAAAAGAAAAAAAAAAAAAAACTCCAAGGACAGCAAACCAGATTTAGAAGAAAACAAAGAAATTCTGAATGTGGTAAAAGCTGGCTGCCAAGTTCAGCAACTTGCTGCTGTGTCAGGTACGCCCTTCACTGACGGAGAGTTTATTAAACAGTACATGGAAGAGATTGTGGTGAAGATGTCCCCAGAGAAATGAGACTTGTACAGTCAGCAAGTTTGTCAGCAAGAACAGTTACCAGGCAAGTGGAAGAAATGGCACACTCTCTCTTGCAGCAGCTCAAAAGTACAAAGATTAAACTATTCTGTTCTCTTTGATGAGAGTACTGTCAAAATAAACACTGCACGATTCCTGCCATTTTTACATTTGAATAGTTCAGTATCACGGAGGAGCTAACTACCCTTCACAGTTTGAAATGTAGTGTAACTGGAGAAGAACTATTCCTATATGTGTGTAAAATACATGAGCAGTTTGATTTGAAACGGAAGAACTTAAAATGCGTCACAACTGATGGCACAAAGAACATGGCAGGAAAGAAAAATGGTTTAATGGGGAGATTAAATAATCATGTCACGTCAATTGATATCCTGAAACCAGCTGGTATACACTACATTTTCCGTCTGCAAGCACTCTGTGGAAAAGCTCTCGGTCTTAAAAAAAAAAAAAAAAAATATGACAGTTGTCACATCTACTGTAAGTTTTACTCACTCACGTGCACTAAATCACTGACAATTTCATCGTTTTCTGGATGAAACCAACACATGGTACAATGACGTACCATATTATACCAAAGTGAGGCAGAGTGCCAAGGGGATTTTTTAAATTATGCACTGAAAGCAACATGCTCATAACAGGAAAAGGAAAGCCTGTCAAAGAGATGTCCGATTCTGAATGGCTTTGGCATTTCTCACAGATCTCACAATGCACATAAAGGCATTAAATTAAAAGACGTCAGGGAAAGGGAAAACTCGTATGTTATTTGACAGTAGTGTCAGGGCTTTTAAAATGCAGTTCAATGAACAGCTATCAGACGGAAAACTGTATCATTTTCCAGTCTGTACAGAATTAAAAAATTACATCAGATAAGTTTCCTAAAACACTTAGTTGTCCAAAAGACTGAAATGTTGCAGAAGCAGTTTGCTCATAGATTTCAGGATTTAACTTGCAGATGCCATTAGGCTTTTTGAAAATCCTTTTGAAGAACTATTAATTCATCACCGTTCACTGGAGGTCACAGACTTACAAAGCAGTGGTGCTTTAAAAGATAAATACAACGAATGTGATTTGGTTACAATTTTCAAGGAAATTTCAAGTAACAGTTTTACTGGTATGAAAACAATGGCATGTACTTTACCACCATGTATTGAAGAACGTACACCTATGAACAGATATTCTCCTGGATGAGAACTAGAAAGTACGGTTGAGATCCAGCTTCTCTGATGATCATCTGTATGCTAGTCTGTGAATTGCAGTGTGCAAATTAACCACAGACAATGGGCGCTTAGCAGATGACAAGAAAGCGCACACACATCTCACCAATGGTGTTATGATAGACTCCCAACCCCTCTAAGGTAAAATTCTTAGACCTTACAAGTGCTTGGTTACTCATCACTTTATTAAAAAATGCACAATTTGTGCATTTTTATTTCTGAACTTGCATCACAATTGATTAAAATTAGAAATAAAAGCTTTTGAAGCATCCCCCACCATGTTAAGTTACACTATGAAGGATTACTGTAAACAATATGTTATTCCCACAATCTTATATTAAAGTTCAAGCCCTGGATCCCAATGCATGTGGCATTTGCGAATGGAAACAAACAAAATGGTTTTTCATCTTTATCCTGAGCTGGATAAGCATTTTATAAAATGAACAAACATTTATAAATATACAGTTAACTGCCTACATACACAGAATTTGTTTACTCATGGCAATAGCAAACTTTCACAGAATATTACAATCCATAAAAAGCACAGTTCCATGATTACACAACGTTTTGGCCAGCAGTACAGTACAAAAATAAAGCCCCATTTCCTCGACACCTAATGACTAGGCAAGCAGTCAGATGGATTCTGACTTTTAACAAAGCATGAAGCATAAAATCAGTCTCATAATATTCTTGTATGTGGCATTGGCTATGTCCTTAAGTCAGTCTCGCATGCAAGTTGGACTCGAGACGATCAGACAATCGGAATTTAACACATTCGTGAAATTTTGTTCCCAATACTTCACCACATCTACCATATTACGGATTTTCACTGGTCCGATACCTTAAAACACAATCTCCAACACAAAGTCACAGAGACATTTAGAACAGGTTGGGGATCTCCTATATTACATTTACATTAATCTTATAACCACACTTTACATGCTAAAGCATTGAAAACATTTATAAATACAAGCATATGCATCTGAGTTAGTACAAGAATATGTAATGCTAATTAAAAAAAAAAAAAAGTGTGGACATATAAAGCCTATCTGCTAAAATAATACACATTGTATTGTGCAGAAGTATTAGGCACAAGATAAAAATGTAAAGCTTCTAAATATCAAATTATATTAATGAGCGGTAAGTAGTTTATATATTTATATATATCTGATGTGACCACACCTTGCCTTTAAAACAGCATTAGTTCTCTTAGGTATACCATCATGCAGTTTTATCATAAAATCACTTGATAGTTTGTTCCAGGCAACCTAGTACTTCATACAGCTCTTCAGAAGAGTTTAACCGATTCACTTGCTCCATTCTTTTCAGATAATCCCAGACAACCTTGAAATTCTTGAGATTAGGTTTCAATTTAGGCTGACACCATGTCTTCAGTTGCAGAACTACTTGTTCTTTGTTTTGCCAAAGAAGTCTTTATGATCTTGGCTGCATGCTTTAAAAGGTCATTGCCCTGATAACCAACTTCATTTGCAGAAATGAAGGCCCAAACCTACAGTGAATTTCTGTCAAAACGTCACTGTTAGCTGCATATGCTCATCCATGTAGCTCTTCTAAGGACAAAATGAAAATGTTGGCTCAAACAGGAGTCAAATTTTAACTTGTCAGTACAGAATACTTGTTGATGTTCAGCACCTAAGCCCTTATGTTTTTGCGCAAAAAAAAAAAAAAAAATTCTGGCCTGTTTCCACTTCAAATAAATGGCTTTTCTGGCAGCAGCTTTTCCCTTTTACCCTGTAACTTTAACTATTATTTCGCTGTCCACATTAAATAGGAGTTTACTCACATTTTTTTTTGTTTTGCAGGGACTCAACAATAAAATCTGAACAAAAAGCAATTTTGAACACATTTCTGGAAATTAGAATCAAGTCTGAAATGCAAATGGAGTTTTCTTCCCAACCTAGTTTTTCTTCTATGTATAAAACCTTGAAAATACTTGAATACCTGACCGTTAGCCAACTAGAGGATTTTAAGTGTTTTAGGATAATTCATTAAAGTACACCTGAGATATGGTTTTTCTGTTTGTAATTCACTGAATTTAAATTCTATAGATTCTTCAATGAGATCTTCATAAAAGCAGATCCAGCTAACCTAAACATGTATAGGATGAAAGTAGATATGAGTGTCCCTTGTGCAAGAAGCAGTTTAAACCAACTACACTACTTAAAAAATCTGATCCAGACAAAAATAATACAGACCAAAGTGTTAATTCTCAAAAGACAATATGGATCTGCATTACTCTGATGTGGTATTTGATTTTTCTGCTTGTATAATCTAGTAAATCAAGGGCCAGCAGACTCTATACACTCTAAATTTCCCTGTTTCTTCACAGTATACTCACTGGCTAATGACCTTAGGCAGATACAAACTATTCTGAAAATTAACTGACATGAGCTGCATTTCAAGCAAGACATAATTTTAATTATTGTCTTACCTCAACATCTGTCAAAACTGAATATTCCCATACTAAGGTGCAGGGTTCCACATTAACTTCCTTTTTTAAATATTTCCTTTTCCTTTGAATCTGTTACAACTGGGAACTTTAATTACAAAGTATGCTACTTTAGGTGCACTGAATGACAGGTTGCTTTCAGCAATGTTGAGAGTGAGAATAACTAATTCACATAATGGAAGAGTAGCAGCCTTAGCAAGGCATATCAGTTGCGCAAAATAATCCCTATTACACTTACTGTACAGTATGTGTGTAAATGCTAACAGGAAACACACTGTCACAGCTTTTTTCTTCTTTAAAAAATGCCATATCTGAAGTCAGAGGAATCTTTACACTGGGATTGGGACAAAATATAATAATTTGAAAGTTGGATAAAGTTAGGTTTGTTTTTAAACCTGATTAGTGATAGTTTTGCTACTATTCCGAAGAACAAACCTTTGTAGCAAATATGCTTCACATAGTATGCAAAGCCAGGAGACTTGATTAGGATGGGTTTAAGAGGGTTTTAACCATAAATGCATGTGTGTTGTGGGGGCCCAATTCCAAACTAAGGTAAATCACTCAGTATAACAACAAGCAAAGGTGTTGATTATAAGCTATGTATGGTTATCCTCTTCATTCATGGTTACTGTAGGTTCGTGTTTATACCATTTTAACTCCAATACTGATAAGGATATCAAAGCACAATCTCCGACATCATTGCCTCGATAATAGAGAACAAAGTCAGAACTTCACCTTGAAAAATTGCTCACATTGGAAGGTTTTTTTCTTAAAAGCGACTGAGAGAGAGAGAGAGAGAGAGAGAGAGAGAGAGAGAGAGAGAGAGAGATACTTTATTAATCCCAAGGGGAAATTACAATTTACAATTCAGCTATTTCTTTTTACCTTGAATGGCAATTTTTTTCTATTGCCTTGCTACAATTCCAAAACAGAAATATTATTCCATTTAATCAACATGTAAAGTAAATAGCGATAGCTGCTTACTAAGTATGTACTGGAGCAAATAACTGAAAAGAATTCAACCCAATTAACAAATAAATAAAATATTAAGTAATGAATAATAAACACTAAAGATGAGGGCTAAGACTTTTTACAGAAGATGGTCAGCGTTTCAACATAAGCTCATTACCAGAAAGACAATCTTAATTAAAGAAAAAAAAAAAAAACCAACAACAACAACAACAACAACCCTCAAGGCAAGACAGAGTCAGTAAATTGTAAACGAAAAGGTAAAACAGTAAAAACTTTAGCCAAGCTCCAAGGAGCAGGGAAATTCTGAAATTGAACACAAAGTATAGTAAATATGGTGTTATTATTTGTTAATTTAATGTACAATAAAGATTTTGATCCCAGGACTGATAGCATGTCTAAAGTTGTTAATTGTTTAAAAAGGTAAAGAGAACCTTTCTGTGTAAAACAAGGGGAAACCATTCATTTTAACAATTTTTCAGCTAATAACTCCAATATGTTCAGGCCATATTTCATCTAATTAGTTCCTTTGGCATAAGCGGAACATTTCTGCATATACTGTATTTTCTCTGTCTGTACTTGTAAATGGGCTGTTTAACAATGATTTGTTGTGACAGTAGCACAGAAAACAGCAGATACCAACAGACTTAATAGGTTAATCAGGAAAGATAGCACTGTGCTGGGAAATAGCCTCAGTTCTCTGCAGGCAGAGAAGATGGGTGGCTAAGGTGCTGGCATCATGAACAATGTCTCACACCCTCGGCATGACACCCTGATCAATCTGTGGAGCATGTTCAGCACAATGCAAATTCTGCCACAGTGCTCCAGCAAATACTAATCAGAAGTCTTTTTGACCAGCTATCATTAGATTTTACAATGCAGGTTCTGCCAAAACAATGGTTTTGTTTTGCTGCTATTTTAATATATATATATATTTTTTTTTATAGATTATGGACATATTTCTCTATCTCACAGCTCCAATGAAGAGTGTATTCTGCATGTTTTGTGTATTGCCTGCTGTAACATTGCAGTTTCCCTCAAGATCAATGAAGTATCTGTCAGTATATCGATTTAAGCATAGCTGCATGACTGTAGGCTCTTTTATAAAATGGCTATGAACAAATTAACCAATTTGGAGTCAGTTTATATAGTATAGATGGTTAATTAAAAATCATAGAATAGTATGTCTTCCATGTATACATAGATGAACTAATAAATGGAAAGACTTTATATTAAAAAAAAGTGTTCTTATCAAGCAATGACTTTGTCTAATAATTTACAGGTAAAAGGAAATGCTTGCACTAAATAAAAGTTAACCCAAAACCAAAGATGGTTTATTACTACATTTTTCAAGCCTTCAACAATATCCAAGCTAGGCTTGATGTTTATATTCAAAATGATGCATAAATGATCGCTATGCCCATGTACATACACTACAACATTTCTGCTTAATTTTAGATAACATTTTACTCCATGGCCTGATGTAATACAGCCTATCTCGATAGCATCCTTGATACGGAATTGTAATATGTGGGTTCAAAAATTGATTTATGGATGAATTAATTTCCTATAGATTCACATTTAGTAAGCTTTAGCTTGTATTAAGAAAAATATTCTGGCTAGTTTATCATTTGAAAATTCAATAATACAGAAAAAGCAGTGCAGGTATCTAGCATTGATAGGACACTGGATTAAAAGAGACAGGAGCACAATATTTAAAATTTTACCAACTGATGTGGTTACTGGATTGTAACTGTAAGCATACCTTTTATGGAGCAATTTATTAATGCAGTTTTATTTTAGTTTTATTATCCGCATGCCTTAAATACAACTATAATTAACAAAAACAATAAAATTGATAAATACTATATACAAAAGTGTCAAGTATGGCATCCTTGCTAGAGTCCAATATTTTTTATTCTGAATGTTATCTGGGCGCTAACCTTTCATGGACTAATCTATGTTTATATCTTGCAAGCCCGCCTTTTCCTTTAACTGAACTGTAATCAGTCTAATTCTATACTATTGTAACTCTAGTCTGATCTTCAGCTGTATCAGTAAACAGCAGAATGATTACTGATCTTGCTTCCGATTGTTTCAAAAAAGTAAGGAAAGTTGTATTCTTAATGCTAGTTTGGAAATTAGCATCTGCTAAATTACAACACATGTACCACTTTTTTCCTGAATATGTTCACACTTGGTTTACAGATCATATTTAGTTTTTAATACCATCCCTTTTAGTCTCTCACCCAATTAAATTCATGTCTAAAGTTTAAGTAAAGACCCAACATGCAAAACAAAAATAAAGATACTAAAAAGTTGCAACATATACTGTAGTTGCTCAGGCTATCAACCATTCACCAACTCTAAAACAAGTTTGCAAGGGGCTATAAACAGTGGCATGTTTAAGATTTTTCTCCTCTTAAAAAAAGCTTTTCAATTTAATGACTTTAAGAGTGCCAGGCATGATATCACAATTTAATATGTCAATGATTGCTTACAGTCACTTAACATTTACATAATACTAAAAGGATGATAAACATTAGCTTTTGTATATGTACATTACTATGAAACAGGGATTCACCATAAATGCTGTATGAACTTTGAGGGTTGTTGCTGGTGCAGTGTCACCCATCTTACATCTGCTTACAGAGTATGAATAGGTTATGCCTTTGTAACCTGTACTTGTTTGGTTTAGTGTTCTCTGCACTAGGCTGGCAAAAAATTTCTTTTCAAACTAAAGGTAAATTTTTTACCTTTAAAATTGACCACTATATACAAGGAAGAGCCAAGCTAAAGTTAGAAAATGGAACAAACCTTGACAAAACTGATACTGTCATTTCTCAATGTAGTCTCCATCCTTCTCAATGCACTTGCTCCACCTGCCTGGACACACCTAGATTCTAGCAGATTAAAAGCTTTTGTCTTGTCCTTGCAACAACTCATGCACCCAAGTTATTGTCAAACACTACATGCCGAGGGGTACTACAGTCACTAGTGCATGTTACTGTGACTTGCTGGAGACCAATGTGAAACCTGCTATTCAATCCAAGTGGTGGGGACTGTTGTCTCAAGGAGTCCTTTTGCTTCAAGACAATGCTCGCTCACACACTGCCAAGAACACCAAGGCTTGCCTGCAGAAACTGAAGTCTGAGCTATTTCCACATTTTCCTTATTTGTCAGATTTGACACAGTGCGATTTTCACCTTTTTGGACCACAAACAAACATCTGGGAGGTCATTGATTCAAGGCAGATGATGTGAAGAAAGTGGTGCACAAGTGGTTGCTAAGCCAAGACAAAACCTCTGTTATTCTGCTGGAATCCAGGCACTTCCAGGCAGGTGGTGCAAGTTCATTGAGAAGGGTGGAGACTACACTGAGAAATGACATTATCAGTTTTGTAAAGGTTCTTTCCATTTTCTAATAAATCCCATTTTCCAACTTTAGCTTGACTCCCCCTAGTAGTACAGTACACACATACAAGCCCAGTTGCTTACAAAATAAAACTGTAATAAATTGTCTTCAGTCAAGGAGACTCTTAGGCTCTAATACCATATCGGCATAGAACAGCATTACCAGCAACCAACAAATAAGAAAGGGTAGCAACTGGAACACACTGTACAAAATGGTGACAGAAGACCAAAAATTAAGTCTATGCAATTCATCTTTGACAAAGGGCTGGAAAGAGGTTCCACATATATCCATAAACTAAACAAACTGTGTCAGGGATGCCAGGGGTGACAACCCGGCTGGGATGCCTTGAAGGGCCAGAAGAGGGTCTACACCCGCCCTGAATCACGTGGGGGCCGCCATCCTGGTTGCTTTGGGGGCCACGGGTAGAGGGCTTGGAAGCCCAACCCTGTAGGGGCCCGTGGTCACCACCAGGGGGCGCCCCAATGCCTTGGAAACCCTGGACCTCAGCACTTTCGCCACACCAGGAAGTGCGTTGGGGGCTGGAAGAGAAGCAGGGACACCTGGAGAGCTTCCGGGAGAACAGCCGGCACTTCTACCACACTGGGGCGTCTCAGCGGGAGATTGCTGGGGAGCACCTGGAGCTCATCCGGGTGCGGATAAAAGGGGCCGTCTCCCTTCATTCGAGGCGAGAGTCGGGAGCGGAGTGGACTGAGCCTACTGGAGGAAGGAAGGCATTGTGGCCAGGACTTTGGGGGTTTGTGTGGCACTGAACTGTAAATAACATTGTAAATAAACGCTTTGTGGGTGACATGAACGTGTGCGCCTGCCTGTGTCTGGGCCAGTCTCCACAACTGAAAACAAATGCCCAATATTTACAAAAAAAATCTGCAAGCAATCACTATATACACAAGTCCTTTATAAATACAGTTTAAATAGACATTATGTGTAGTGTAATACAACAAGCAGATTAAAGGATTTGTTTGAGATCATGCAGCAAGACAAAAAGTGAGACATAACCCTTATGCCTTCTGGTCTTTCCAACAGTACACACGGTCTTAAAAAGATGAAGCCTCACATCATATTCCTGGCATAACTTCAAACAAAGAAAAAAAATCTGTGTACAGGCCACATGTCACCTTACTTAAAGAATATATCACACACATGACATTAAAAAGAGGTGCCTCCTACATTCAAGGTCAGTGCACCAAGAAGCCCTTTCTTACCCATGCACATACACAAAACAGGAGAATGCCCCACCCTTACCACCATAACCACAGTTTTAGAAATGAGACTTAGACCTTTGTAAACTAGTTTTCCTGTCTACAGAAATCAACACTGTACCGTTACACAAAGGATGCAGTAAACTGTAGCAAAAAAGCAAATTAGAAAAGAAGTCTAATGTAATTTAAATAGGATTATCTTTGGTGAAATCCAAATAAATAACACCTCAACCATAAAAGAATGTGGAATAAGAAACCTGTAAAGCAGACCAAATGACACCTCCTAACTAGAAAGTGGCAAATAACATCAAGTGAATACTGTACGATGTAAGCAATTGGAATGAAATTTAGCACTGTCATCAATATAAGTTTTTCAAACTTGGTCATCTAATACTACTGAAGCTGCCTGTTTGTTTCATTGTGCTTGGTCATTGTGTAAGTGGAGTTTGCACAATCCTCCTGTGTCTGCATGGTAATTCCTTAGTTAAACTAAACTAGTTTTCCTCATAAAGATGTAGTATATGAAGTTAAATGGAAATTCTAAATTGCCCAGTGTTAGTGTAGGTAAAGGTGTATGCATGACTGAATCCTGCAAATGGGCAGGTGTCCTGTCCAGGGCTGTTTGCTATCCCAGCAGGTTTGTGCTCAAGACAAGTTCCAGCACTCCATGACCCTGAACTGAATTAAGCGAATCTGGTAATGTTGTTTGATGATGATGCATAATTAACTAATTAATACACACGGTTAGTAGTGTTGATATCCCAAATGTTAACTGGCTACTTTAAATAACTCTTAAACAAAAAAAGAAATAAAACTGTATTTGAATAAATAACAGCAATTTTATTTAAAAAAAAAAAAAAGCTATGCATGAATACACAATATTGTTTATAACGCCATAAATCAAAATTATAAAAACTGATGTACAATGGGTATAAATCTAATTAAAGCTGAATTTGTGCATTTGTAAAACCAACACAAAAAAATATCCCACTACGTGTTCATTTGTGCAAAGAGTAAAAGTAGAGCTGGATCTAAAGCTTTAATGTGAAAAGAGTTTCACATTCCACAACAGAAAATTGCTCCCCAGAGACCATGAAAATTCATCTATGAAGTTCAACAACCCCATTCAAAGCTTATCTTAATAGGTTTTGTATATTTTGTAAGTTCATCTCCATAGCTATATCTGCTGACAATGCTATTCATTTCCTCTTCTTAATTAAAAAGGTATTTTAAAAGTTGGTGAAGAAATAAAAATAAAATGTATCAAATCCTTACAACTTCTAAACTGAAATCATTCTACACACTGAATACTCTATGACTCATTCTTCTCCCACTCATAGTACAGATTGGAATAAGTAAATAAACAGCATGATTGGTACAAAATAAGGAGTAAAAGTAACCATAATAAAGTTCACAAAAGCATATTTTCAACTTAAGGAAAAAAAACACCCTTGAGAGAAGCAGAACTCATAAAAAAATATATATTAAAAGTGAAAGCGTCTTATTTGGTCTCTTCAATAGCACAAAAGTGTACATAATCTTTTTTTTTTTAAATTGCCAAAACAGAATTCAAAGCAATATGTTGATCCAATCTAAAGGAAACATCCAATCATTTATCCACCTTCCAAACCTGCTTATTCAGCTTGAAACAATCCCAGCAAGCACTGGGCACAAGGGAGGAACAATTCCTGAACAGAATGCCACCCCATCACATCACACACACACACAGAGCAGAAATGGCATATGTCACTAGCTAGCTTCAGTTATAGGACTGCAATGCAGTGAACAAAGAGAGAGTCTCCTAGATGGCATTAAGGTGAATTTAAAAAGAGAGCTCTGAACAGTGATCAATAAAGGTTGGAGTGGAGGGTTTTAGTTTCAAGAAGTGTCAAACAAACAAAAAAAAAAAAAGGAGGGAGTTATCACAAGTCATTAGGAAGTAAAAGTTCCTACTGTAGCATAAGATGCAGTATTTGCAACGTAGGAAATCTCAACAGGAATAAATACAGAAAAAGAGGGGTAAGGCCGAGGTGGACACATGCATAAGAGGAAACGGACATCAGAATCTGTAGTTTGAGAAACAAAATGGTCTTGCTGGTGTCAGTTGAGTTTTCCTTTACTACATGCCAAATACCAATGTAATCTGCAATACCAAAATGTTTCAAAGGAAAAGTCATATACTCATATGAAACTTGCAAATAAAAAGAAAAGGTTAAAATGTGACAGCCGCAAGGTGCATTTAAAGGAAAAAGTCAAATAATTCCAAATATGTCGTATACAGTGTTAAGTGATCAAGTAACCAGAGCAAATTATTATTGCTCAAAGTACAGCAGCATATATTGTTATAGCACCTGTTAATGAATAGTACATTACATATTTTATATTGTAATACATTAGTATATTGCTCATTACCAATATAGCTTATTGCACATGTTCAATTAAAAATCTCAGACTGATGAGATTCAGAGTTCAGAAAGTATATGGCAGATGGGAAAAAGCTATTTTTTAGTCTGTTTGTGCGTACATGGATTGACCTAAATCCTCTTTCTGATGGGAGGAGCTCAAACAAAGAATTTCCAGGATGAATTTTGTCCTTGAGAATGTTTTTCGCTCTTCTCACACAGCAAGTCTTATACAAGAGTTCGAGTGATGGCAGTTCAGTCCCAATAATGGCCTCTGCTATTTTTACAACCCGCTGCAGGGTTTCTTTAGCAGACATGGTGTAGCCGTTATACCAGGTTGTCATGCAGTTAGTTAAGATGCTCTCTATAGTGCATCTACAGAAATTAACCAGCAGCTTCCTGAGAAAACAGAGGCGTTGTTGTGCTTTGCCTACTATAGCCAAGTTGTTGTCAGCCCAGGTCCTCTGAAATGGTGACTCCTAGAAACAAAGCGGAGTGTAAGCATTGGATAGAGGACTAGTAGTCTTTTCTCTGATGAAGGCGACACTGGTAATTCGTGGTGTATTTCGTATTTACCCTCTTCTTTCACAACAGTGATGCCTTTGTATGAAATGTTCAGCTACTTGGCAATCTGTCACATGGAATAAACCTTCATTATGCAAAAAAAAAAAAACAAAAAAAAACACACAACAACAACAATAGACGGATATGTTTCTTGAGAAAGCAGATTTGTTTTGGCCATTTTTGAACCCAGAACTGAAATTTATGAATGCCAGTATTTTGAAACACAAGTGAACAGGATAACATGTTTCAGTGGTGCTAATGCAGTTAGAATGGTTTATCTAATAACCAATTAACATTAACACAGGACTAATTAAGCTAAGGAAGTTTACTGTTAGGACACCGAAGGAACTGCTTCAGAAAATGGTGCTTTGCAGCCAAAAGTGAATGATAAATTAAAAATCAGTAATTTCAAGCAGCAATAGCCATTATACACATTAGTAATGCCTTGGCTACATGTTTAAATCAAATTAATGATTTGATTTAAAAAAAAATAAATAAATAAAAAAGGGCAATCAATCAAAAACATGACCATTTCTGGGTGACCTCAAGGTTTTGACCGGTACTGTGTATTGATTTAAACTATAAATAAAATAGCTGGAGTCTGAGTCAGTGGTACCATAAATTGACTCCACAGCCCTAGTTACATGTATGTAACTAGATTTAGCATGACACATTTGATTTCAATGACAGTGTCCATTCAGATGTCTATCCTAAAGCTCCTTTCATACAGGGTTTATCCATAAATCCCCATGCATTTGGAATGAACTGAATGTATGAATACAGCTGCTCTGGAAAACTGGTAATGTTATGGGTTTACTGTATATGTGATAAATCTTCTACACTTTGTAGGTTTATAATAACTTCTTCATTGGAATCTTTATTCTTTATATTTTCAGCATCTTGAACACGGCAAATGCACAGGTTTCAACCAAACAATAAAAATGGTTATAAATGGCCAATAGTCTACCATGTTCAGAGCTTGAACTTCACTCATATTTCCCTTAAAATTTAACATACTGAGGAGAGGACTTCAGACTCGGGGAAAATGAAAATGTGTTGGATGGAGTTTAAAAATGCACCATTTAAGAAGCTCTCAGATATTAAGGTTTCAGGTATTTTTATATTATAAGTAATTCTGATGTTGACAGAAGTTTGTAACATTCTGAATAGTTATAAATTTAAATTAGCCTAACTTTAAAATTATTTTTTTTCTACCATTTTAACATTAAAATAACCAATTATTTTATATGTAGATATTTTCATTCATAAAAACTGACTTATTTATATAAGTCATTTGGGTGTAAGCAGATGAACCAACCAGAATAAAAATGTATGCATTGAATGACATTGTATGCAAATTCAACAGTTTATAAAATTAACTATTACCCTCTGTACTTTGAATCATTCTGAAACAGACTGTGGTGATGAAGGTTTCCCCTTGTATGAAACAAGACTGCTTTCTTAAATATATATCCAAATTAACTCTCTTTCACACCACCACCACTAGCCTGAACTGTTAATACAAGGCAAGATGGATCCATGCTTTCATGTTGTTGATGACAAGTTTTGACCCTACCATTTTAATGCTGCTGCAGAAATCAAGACTCATTAGACCAGGCAACATTTTTCCAGTCTTCTTTTTTCCAATTTTGGTGAGCCTCTGCGAATTGTAGCCTTATATGCCTGTTCTTAGCTAATACAAGTAGCACCTGATGTGGTCTCCAGCCACTTTAGCCCATCTGCTTCAAGGTTTGACATGCTGTGCATTCACAGATATTCTATGTCATACCTCAGTTATAACGAGTGGTTATTCGAGATACTGTTAAATTTCTAAAAGCTCAAACCAGTCTAGCCAGTTTGCTCTGACCTTTGGCATCAACAAGACAATTTTACCCAGAAAACTGCCACTCGCCAGGTATTTTCCCTTTTTCTGACCATTCTCTGTAAACCCTAGAGGTGGTTATGCATGAAAATCCCAGTAGAGCAGCAGATTCTGAAAGCCCCTCTGGCATCAAAAACTATGCCACGTTCAAAGTCATTTAAATCACCTTTCTTCCCCATTCTGATGCTCAGTTTGAACTGCAGCAGGTTGTCTTTACAATGTTTACATGCCGAAACGCATCGAGTTGCTGCTACGTGATTGGCCAATCAGATATTGGTGTTAAAAGGTGTACCAAATAAAGTGGGCAGCGAGTGTATGTAGTCTGCATAAAAAGAGGAGTGGAAGAATCAGCAAATACAGCATTACATTAGCTGGAATCCGAGTATGAAAACTGAATTTTACTATGGCAATGACAATTACACTTATTAAAAAGTGCAACTAATATTACAATTTATTTTGTGGGCATGCTTTCCCCGTGTTTTGTGGTGCAAAATGGTTTATTTAGGTTGCATTTTTAGCAGATGCCCCGAATTACTTTAGCATGGGCTGGGATAAACAGAGTCTTAAAGAGGCAGCTACTGCTCATTGCTAGTACACCATCAATTTCATGTCTCTCCAGTGAGTGATCCACCTCTCTAACACAGCTCACCACCATGTGGTGATCAGTTAATAATTCAGCACCTAATTTTACCAGAGTCTCCAGAACAAAATGACTTAACAACATTCATTAATGGACTGTACACATATATAAGTGTATTCAAAAATGGTGTTCACTATTTTAAATCAATGACAAGAAATTCAGTAACAATTAACCACACATATTCAGCTCAGGCAAGCTGTTCCTACTAGACACACCTCTCCAAGTTATTTCCATCAATCCCCTCCTGAACAGTGAAGTCTGCAAATAGAAATACAAAGTGGAGTGTAACTATAGACTGTCCCCTTTTGAGCATGAAATCTAAGGTCTCTAAAAAGTTCAATACACTGCACAGTTGTTTGAGGCACACATGCAAATAACAGTTAAGGTTTTTCCCCCCCACCACAGCAACTTGAAGTCACATTAAGGTGGCCCTCTCATCCACCCAAACAAATTCCAACAATACAGAGCCCAGTACAACTGCCCAGGGGCTCTCACATGTGGCAACTGTAAATTAGAAGAGAGATTACTATTAATGAACAAGTTTGTTTTCAGAGCCAAAGTTGTTTGACGAGAACAGTGATTATATCTAGTCAGTATTTTTCACCCTCACAGAATCTGGCCCTTTCACAACCATAGGACTACCATTTCACATCCAAACAACCAGTTTCCATTACCAAAACCTAACATACTTGAATCAATCTCACTTCTGCATGTCACTAGTCTGACATTAATATGACCCTTACTCTTCAACTTGTAGATGGAGGCTCCACATACCAGAAACCACTCCTGGGTTGTGTGGATCTGATAAGTTCTCTTTGATCAGAACAAAAATAACTTTCATTTATAGTACAACAAAAAACTCTCATACTTACACCTTATACAAAATTTAAAAAAAAAAACAACAAAACTAAGTAGTGTAGATAAGAGACATGTTCACCAACCAGAAAGAGAGTCTTTAAAGTCAGATTTGAAATTAGAGAGGGGACAGAAGTCACAGAAACATTGGGTACGAGAATTTCAGATTTTAGGGGCCATGGACCTGCCTCCCAAATTGGAAAGTCTGGTGTGTGGGACAGCAATTAATTTATGGTTCGAAGACCCGAGAGAGTGAAAAAAAGGTATCAAGAGTCCACTAAAGTAAAGACTTTGAAAGTGACAGGTAAGATTTTGGACTTAATATGGGATTGAAATCATAACCAAAAGAACTGAAACAGAATGGGGGTGATGTGAACAGAACACTTCATACAGGAATTAACTAACTGTATAGTTCCGAATATGCTGTAGCTTTTGTAAAGACTCTGCAGGATGGCCAATGAAGAAAGAATTACAGTAAATCAATATGAGTGTTACAGGTTGGACGGTTGGGAGACAAAGTCAGAGAGGCAAGATTGCACTGGTTTGGACATGTGCAGAGGAGAGATGCGGAGTACTGTATATTGGGAGAATTGCCAAGGATAGAGCTGCCAGGCAAAAGGAAAGGAGGAAGGCCTAAGCGAAGGTTTATGGATGTGGTGAGAGAGGACATGCAGGTGATGGGTGTAACAGAACAAGATGCAGAGGACAGAAAATTATGGAAGAAGATGATCTGCTGTGGCAACCCCTAACAGGAGCAGCCTAAAGAAGAAGAAGAAGAAGAATATGAGACTTATGAAAGAATGAACCAAACTTTGTGCATGTACTAGTGAGAAACAGGCAAAGACGAGTAATGTTAAAGAGATGAAAAAAAAATGCAGACTTGGTGAGGAACTTTATATGCGACTAAAAACTAAGTAATGGGTCACAATATTACACCAAGATTTCAGGCAAAAGCAGAAGGCGAAACAAGCACGCCATCAATATTAAGAGGAAATAAAAATATATATATATATGATGATAGGTTTTCAGAATCACTCCTGGGGACAAAAAAAATTGCTGCAGGTTTTCGTTCCAATCAGTTTCACAATCAGCAAGACATTTAAAAAAATACTCTAACTTTTCCAGATTTTAATAGGCCAGTGTTTTCTTTCCTCTTATTCTACAGTGAGAAAAATACAGCAATCTGAGATTTACATTTTGGAGGCATATGGAATTTTGTATTTTTGCTGCAGCTTTAAATGTCTTGTTGTTTTCCTATTAAATTTGTCATTTTTCTGTTTAGTGTGCTCCATTAATTATACCCTAATAATGACAACTAAAAACAAGCAAAGAAAAGCAGACACCTGAGGAAACGACACCAAATGCTGAGAGGCTGCAACTACTTCAGTGTCAGAGTAACTAACATGCTCATTAGTAAATAATGTATAGTATTAAATAAATTAGAACAACTAGAACAGTGGAATTAAAATTATGAGGATGATGAACATCTTAAAACTAAGGGAAAAAAAACACATTACATTATGCCCACATAACAAATGCTTGATATATTGTATTAATTTTTTTGCAGTTTTCTAACCTTTATACTGTCCCTAAAATACATCAATTGGAAATAAGAACTTGCTTAATTAGGCCAGAAGTCCAATTAAAAAGAAAAAAGTTGTTCAGACCAAAAACTTGTAGCCACATGCGATCCACAGGATGGAGTTTAGAAACACTGGATAAGAACATTCAAGAGGGTCAATTATGGATTCTTCTTTGTGTGACCACTCACTTTAAATTAATATGTCTTTGGTAAACGTATCAGGATCACCTACTTTTGGACAACAGAGCTCTAAGGATTATTGAGGCCAACCAGAATCAGTCCCTAACCACCATATTATAGAGAGAGAGATAGAGAGATAATGTCACAATCCTAGGAGGAGATCTAAAACATATTCAGTATAATTTCACTCTATTACACATTTAAATTAAATAAATGCATTTTTCAAAGATGACTAGATACTTTAAGAGTACAGAAGAGTTGGGAGCCAATGACTATAGTAAGGGGCAGGCTTTTGCAAAGAAAGGATACTGTATATAGAATAGTTGGAAACAAACTGCAATGACAGGGCTACCGTACTGCTTAAAGAGTGTATTGGCGAAAGGGGTTTATTACAAAAATCAACACTTTTGTTGCCCAAATATCATCATCATTACACTGGTGAAAATTAACTTCACATACTTTCATGGAAAGCTGCCTCAGATTCAGACTAGACAAAAAAAAAACCTCATGTAAATGACCTAAAACCATAAAAGGCAAATAAACAAATGCCAACAAGTCCCAACAAGTGCTACAGAGTGAACTCTCCTACGTAAATGTCCTGCTGGCATTTATTGGCCTCTGCTGTTTAATACAGTCTTTCAGACTGATTCTGTTAACATTAAAGTATACTACTTTGATAAGTTTCAGCCACATTGCTTTCCTTTAAACATAACACTTTTCCTTCGTTTGGTCGGTTTAAGAGTGTTCTTTTGTATGAAGTCTTTAAAAAAAGTTCACCAACACTAACTTTGGTATGTAGATCCTCCAGCAGACGAGTGGATGTGCCGCCCAGGATGGAGACGCCTTACGATTTCCATCCTGACAGAGATGCCCAGACACGTCAAGAACCAGCAAGGGAGCAATTCATCTTCCACCTTTCTAGGTGGCAGTGTCCCTCAGGTAGGGTCCTTGTCTGGATACCCACAGGGCTGCATGGGAGTTGTAGTCCGGAAAAGAAGCCCTGTAGTTTTCCTTAGGGGACTGTGAGGATGTCCCGGTCTTTCTTGTAGCCTGGAACTGCTTCCAACTGACCACATAACGTTACTGGAAGTAATCCCAGGTTCACCTTAAAAGTAGCCTGCTCTTGGAGTCAAAGTCGGGAGGAAGTGGGCAACACTCAGCTGGAGGACAGAAAGAGGAAAGATTCTTTGGCTTATTGCATTTATAATTAAAATTTGTGGCTTGTTACGAGTTGGAGAGAAGCTTCAAAAATGAATAAAAATCCTTTATTTTATTCTATCAACATGTGGTGCTTTACTGTGTCTGTGGTTTGGGGCTTTCTGGCGTGCCCTTGTGGTCACAGGTACAAGAATGTCAGTAAATACTGTATACAATATATAAATGTAATATATCCTTTGTGATGTACGTTAGGTAATTGTAAACTACTCTGTGTAATTGAATTTGATAATTCTGAGAATAATTGCAGGCAAGATATCAGTATTCCACATAATACTGTATATTCAGGGAATCCTTCAATTGAATGTATTTTTCAGTGATGCCACCAGGAAGAATTTCAATCACAAATGCCTAGGAGATACAAGGTATGACACAATAGACAGTGAAAACCATGAACTAGAAGAATACACCAAGTGCATTTACACACGCTAAAAACCAGGGTAAGGCGAGTAAGCCGGTTAAGGCAAAAACCTGGCTTCTTAAAACCCTTTGTTTAAATGCGCAAGGATGTTTCTGGAGTTCTCCTTTGTAAAAATGCTTCAGCATTTAAAAAAAAAAGTTAAACGTCATCATTGCCATAAATTGGCAAACAAGCATGAAGATGGTGATAATTTCTTGTGTTTTATGAGCACATTTAGCCCTTCATGTGCTGTGAAGCAAGTCATTTCCATCCTCAACCTGAACAACTGATAATTTGCTCTGTGGACACTGGTTGCTGTGTCATGCGATCACACAATTTCAACATTGCTATAGCACTTAGCTAGATGAAAACTAAACTGCCACCTAATTTATACAGTAGGTTTCTATTATTTGATTGTGTACAGCACACTTTCTGTTCTTTGGAGTGGAATACCAGCACATACGTTTCTTGCATCACACCCAGTAGTGCCGAGACAATAATTTAGGTATTTTGACCTTAGTAAATTAAGTATTGTGTTACTCTTTACTTTACAAAGTAATCTGACTACATAAGGAACATTAGTTTTAATGTGTTACCCATAACCCTGATCCCAAGATTGTACTGCTGAGCTTAGCACTGTATGTTCAGGACATAAACATAAATTTTGCAATTTCTAAAATATTATGACAGATTATTTAAACTAGGAAAAGTAACACTGGGGTCACCAAGCATTTGCCTCAGGAAATGTATCTTTGTGAACATTTCTACCTGGGACAGCTGAAAGCATGTGCAAAGCTAACATATGCACATGCTACAAAATCCTTAAAATGTAACCCAGTTAAGGGTTTACATGGCCACATACACAGATTTCTCCACAAATCTGTGTGTGTTAACCTGGTTTCTCAGAGACCAATATCCACTTTCTCTAGCCAGAATAAGGGTTTACATGGCACTTTATAAACCAGGTTTTTGAGAATAACTTGACTATTAAAGCACATTTAAATGAACTGACTTATAGCAGAGGACAGTCACCTAAAATGTAATGTCACATTACATTACTTTTCCAGCAGCTTTCAGTCAGACTTCATTTACATAGCCTTAGCAAATCGGAAGCAGTTGCAGTGCACTACAGCGACACCCAGTCATGTAGAATGGCATACCAACTGACCCAGTCATGCCAGTCTTAAGTCAAGTTGTACAGGTGTGCTTGTGAAAGCTGAAAACAAAAGAGCACACACACAAAAGTATAATGCAGTTACAAGCAGTAAGCAACACAGGTGTTGTGGACCTGAAAACAAAAGAGAGGCTCCTCTGTCTGATGTCTTGTGTTTTTATGGGTCATAACAAAATGGAAAAATGAAAAGAAAAAGGAAAGAGACTGCAGCTGAACTCACCGTACACAAAGCCTTTGTACGAACACTGGCTCCTTCAGACAGCAGGTTATTAGCTGTCAGAAAAATAGAGCAAACTTGAGATATTTTGGACATATGAAACTGTGCCAGAAAAACATTAAAATACTCATCTAATCGGACATACCCTGCGCTTTCTAGTCATGTAATCTGACAGGTTGTCAAGTTTCACATCCCCTCCAACTAGATGTTGTAGAATGTGGCATCAGCATAAGACAACACAATAAAAAACAATTTCTCAAATGTAATTTGCTAAATAAACTAGTATCCAGGACACATACATAAATAAAACTCACGAGTAAAAAAGTAAAAGAATAACTTAAACAAGCTTAATATTTCACGCTTGCTTTGATGTTGCTAACTGGTTCAAAAACTTTCCTTTAAATTAGTCAGAACCACACTCGAACATACAGGTTCAAGGAAAAAAAAAATTATATATATCTCTATACTAATAAAAGGAAAAGCCCACACTGACTGACTGACTCACTCATTACTAATTCAACTTCCCGTGTAGGCAGAAGGTTGAAATTTGGCAGGCTCATTCCTTACAGGTTACTTACAAAAATTAAGCAGGTTTAATTTTGAAATTCTACGTGTAACGGTTAAACTGGCAACAATGTCCGCCATGTTAAACTTTCTTAATTATGGCCCCATCTTCACGAAATTTGGTAGGTGGCTTCCCTGCGCTAACCGAAACCGATGTGCGTACTTATATCAGTGGTATGACGCCATTGTCGGCCACCATATTGAACTTTCCAACGGTCTTTGTTACATATGGGCCCCATCTTCAATAAATTTGGTACGCGGGTTCCCAACGCTAACTGAATCCTACTTATGTACATATATACGTCCATAACCTGCAGCTCAGTCACCATGGTCCCCATCCCCATGCCTCCCACATTGTTGGCTGTCTGCCTATATAAGACCGTCCATCACTCCGGTCTCTTCATCCTCTTCCTTGCTTTGCCACGGTATTCACGTCTCCCTGCTGATAACTGCAAAGTCTTTTTATTTAATCCACGGCTTCTCTGCTGTTTTATTGTTCGTTCATTACAATTAGTTATTGTATAGGTATTTTAGACTTAGTTTACATTGTTCAGGTACCCATTTCCTTTATCGATGCTACCGTACCCCCATTAACATGTCTATTGAGGTGATCACCATCGATCAAAGAACTGTCACTTACCAAGTGGTTTCCATTCCTGGAGATGGCACCTGCCTTTTCCTTTCTCTTTGTTACATATTGCACGACCATATCAGGCTCACTCTTGATATCCGGAGGAACATTGTGTCTTATGTATTGAATGACTGGGACAGGTTCAAGGTGTGGACTGATGACGGTACAGGAGATAATTGTACTACACAGGAGCACAATAACAGTGAAATGATTTAGCCCTTCACCTATGGTTCTGCATGCGATCAGATGGCTACCGCTGAATTGTTTGGTTGTCGCTTTCAAGTGTACGAAATGGCCAATTATTTGACACCTTTGGACAACCGCCAATGCCTCTTAAACATCTTAGATTCACAGGTGACGATTTGAGTAGTGGACACTTTGATGTTTATGAATGTTTAAACTCTCAAAAGCGGAATGTGAAGTTATCGATGAAACCAGTTGTATGCTTACAACGCTTGACAGATGTCGATTGTCACTTCAACACAAGTCCAGCAAATACTAACGTAACTGAAACAAACCATGAAACTCAAACCGATTATGACAGCAGTAATCCAAGCTGTGAGGCAAGATTGCTTTTACATGGACAACTGTACGTTGCATGCTCAAGAGTAAGCTCAGCGCACAGCTTGGTCATATTACAACAGAAGGGCCGAACTGACAATGTGGCATACAAAGAGATCCTTAAAATAATTCTTGGTATATTTTCCCTCAGTTAATAAAAATTTTAAAGCAGTACTTTGCCGCTGCGAAGCGCGGGTATTTTGCTAGTATTTGTATATATACAGTTTATATTTCACTAAGGGCACACAAGACAGAGAGCCATGCCGCCAACTCACAGAGCACCACCCGCCAACTGTAAGACCATGAGATACTATGGGACCAACTCTAAGACCATGGGATACGCTCGACACAGCCCCGCCCGCCACAGTCCACATGAGAGAGACAGACACACACACACACACACACACAGGTGCGCACGTGAGAGAGAGAGAGAGAAAAACACACACAGGCAGCACGTGCATTGTTGCAATGTTACTTTTCTTGGTTGTTTATTAAATTACGGATTTTTCAAATGTAAATTTTTTTCCCTGTGCTTAAAACTCATTAAAGAAAAAAAGTGTTTTTAGCGAGTGGTTCGTAGCGCTATAGCGCAAACTCTTGCAGCGTTAGTTTTCTCTGTTCAAGGTTTTCTCAGTGTTATTCAGTGTTTTTACATTTACTTTACTAAAACGCTGTGCATTCTATGGTATATTAACTATATTTGTGCTTAAAAACATACATTTACATATAGTTCATACGGTCTGGAACGGATTAACTGTATTTACATACAATTCTATGGGGGAAAATGACTTTGGTTCCCGACCAAATCAGTTTTGGAAGTATTATGGACGTAAACCGAGGTTCCACTGTATATATAAATCGACCAAGTCGCCCGACCATGGGGTACGCATGACAGAGCCCCGCCAGCCAACTCTCACCCTCCTCCCGCATCCACCCTCGCTCTCGAGGCATGCACACTGATGCTCATGTGCCCGCCCCCAACACATCACCAAACACATCCTCACTCGCTTTGGTCTGTGCTACAGTCCACATGCAGCTGTGAGCCACACTGACTGTTCACGTTGATAATTCTGTGGCGTAGCGGGTTGGCTAGTATATTACATACAGTACACATCTACTCTATATATCGATCACATACTTGCTTTAAAATAATTTTAATTGTGAGTACATGCAAGTTATTGCTAGTGTGAACATTAGAACACTCTAGACGAGAACAGGCCATTCAGCCCAACAAAGCTTGCCAGTCCTATCCACTTATTCAATTCAACATCAAGTCAAGTTTTGAAAGTCCCTAACGTCTTACTGTCTACCACACTACTTGGTAGCTTATTCCAAGTGTCTATCGTTCTTTGTGTAAAGAAATTTACCCTTAACAAGTTTCCAACTGTGTCCCCGTGTTCTTGATGAACTCATTTTAAAATACAAGTCTCGATCCACTGTACTAATTCCCTTCATAAGTGTTGTTCATAACACTTCAATCATGTCACCTCTTAATCTTCTTTTGCTTAAGCTGTAAAGGCTCAGTTCTTTTAATCTTTCCTCATAATTCAACCCCTGTAGCCCTGGAATCAGCCTAGACGCTCTTCTCTGGACCTTTTCTAGCGCTGCTATGTCCTTTTTGTAGCCTGGAGACCAAAACTGCACACAGTACTCAAAATGAGGCCTCACCAGTGCATTATAAAGGTTGAGCATAACCTCCTTGGACTTGTACTCCACACATCGTGCTATATATCCTGACATTCCGTTAGCCTTCATAATGGCCTCTGAACACTGTCGGGAAGTTGATAGCTTAGAGTCCACTATGACTCCTAAATCCTTCTCATAAGGTGTACTCTCGATTTTCCGACCACCCATTGTGTATTCAAACCCAACATTTTTACTTCCTATATGTAATATTTTATATTTACTGACATTAAATTTAATCTGCCCAAGCCTGTATGCTATCCAAGTCCTTCTGTAATGATATAACGGATTTCAAATTATCTGCTAATCCAATATCTGATATATTTTTTATAGCACTGACCCTCCTGGAGGAACACCACTCTTAACATCGGCCAGTTCTGATGAGGTTCCTCACACCATCACCCTCTGCTTCCTGTGTCTGAGCCAATTCTGCACCCATCTAAAAACATCACCCTGAACTCCCACTTTTAACTTGATGCCCAACCTCTCATGTGGCACCTTATCAAATGATTTCTGAAAGTCCAGATAAATAATATCATAAGCTCCACTTTGATCTTATCCTTTTGTTGCCTCCTCATAGAATTCCAGCATATTAGTAAAACACGACCTCCCTCTTCTGAACCCATGCTGACTGTTCAGAATAACTCCTGTCTTTGCCATGTGTTGCTCAATCTTATCCTTAATAATTCCTTCCATTAATTTTCCTGTGATGCTTGTTAAGCTTACTGGCCTATAGTTGCTTGGATCTGCCCTGTCACCCTTTTTATATAATGGGATGATATTTGCCATTTTCCAGTCCTTCGGAATCTCTCCAGTGCGCAGTGACTTCCTAAAAGTAAGTGTCACGGGTTTAAATATGTACTCAATAGCCTCCTTAAGAACAAGAGGATAAATACTATCTGGTCCTAGTGAAGAAAGAAGGTGAATTTGATAGGCTGAAAAATTAATACGTTTTGAAAACGCAATAGGAATATAGGATGGTTTTCTGGTACATTTCATATGTGTTTCTGGAGGTTGCATCTACTGGCTGCTTAAAAATGAAATACTAAGCAAACATCTTGTCTGGATATGAAGCACACACCTTCGAATTGAGAGTGATGTGTGAAGCATACTGAAAATGAATGTTAAAAATTTAGAAACAGAAATTAATATAAAAAGCTTGTAAAAGAAGCTCACGGGCTCTCTCTCTCTCTCTTACTACATGCATTTATTTCCCTCTTAAAAACAAACTAATCCGAATCGCGATAGTAAATGTAACTTTACTATCAACCTGATCTGTGAGCCAGTTTTGATAACTATACTTTTCTCCTCACACTTAAGTCATTAAAAACGGTCAAAACAATTCAGTTTCAATTTATGTTTATATACTTCTCACTGCAATTGTGAATGCCAAAAACACTCTTGAAATCAGCAGACTTACTGTATGTGAAAATGATTAATAAATATATACTTTCAACAACGACTTTGAATTTTTTTCTAATGTTTGACACCCTTGTTTACAACCACATTCTAAAGACATTCAGTTAAGGTGAGCCTGTCCATTAAGCAAGACCAGACCGCTGTCTTGGTAACCCTATTTGAATAAATGTATATTGAGTAGCCACTTTCAGGTCTACATTCATCTCCCAAGCAACAGGTTGTCAGCAATGGCATCATAAATGCAAACAGCACAACTAAAGCAAGTAGGCAAATTTAAACGGATAGTATGTATCAGCTCGTGCTCCTAACTCTCTCTCTCTATGTGCTCGCTCTCTCTCTCTATGAATCTCTAGATTCTCAGGATGAGTGGGAAAGGACAAAGATTTAAATCGTTCTTCAGGTGGTAAGCCAATGGGAAGTGTACGTGCCAACCTAGGTATATCAGGAACAGAACTCTGTGGAGGGTCTTGCAAAAGGACACTGCACACATGTATCAAAAATGAACCAAATTCAACAACAGCCCTTTGTTTGGAAACCAGTCATTAAAGAAGTTGATAGTGAGTGGCTGCCACAACTTAACTGTTAAGATATAGTCAGTAAACCGACAGTGAAATAAAACAATATGTAAAATGCATTTGTAAGTCCTTGTATGTTGGTCACCAAAATGGTATGTTCAATGCTAACCCATCCACATTCCAAGCAGTAAAAAAACCAAAGAGGTGGACTTGTAGAGGGTTAAAGAACATGAACAGATGAACTGAGTAATTACAAATATATCACCTGGTCAAATGAGTACCTACTCTGCCAACTCGCACAAGGCCCCAAAAACACACCCCACACACACACACACAACAAATTGCATCACAGGATGCAAACATAGGCAGGTCAATGCAGTTTAATGGCGTTATTTTTTTGACAGTTAAACAGCCTGCAGATATAAACAGGTCAACCTGTAATGCATAGGATATCTGGATATTGCTGCCCATCAACTGAATTCTTTTCTTGCCATTGTATTTTCAACAATGAATGGGTTTAACTGTGGGAATGATCCAAGATACAAAGCTAGAAAAGTACTGGAATGGATCTAACAACCTAGCAGTCAAGTATGTTGACTGTAGTGACTGACCTCCTCAGTTGCAAGATTTCAAACAAGGACATGAAATAGAACAAACTATATAGAGGAAAGATACATTACAAGAGATTTTGCTAATATTTGAAAGATATTATAGTTAGACATAGGCAAGTATCTATCTGCTGTACTTTCAACAGTCCTGTGCTATATCATCTAATGACATTTTCTCTTTTCCCTCTTTAGTACCACACTATATACCATCATCTTTACTATGTCATACTTTACATATTTGAAGTAGTTGTTAATTAGTAGTTAATTTTACTCTGGGAAAGGCTTCTTTACTAGTGCCACTCCGTTCTTTTCTACATCTTTCTTTTTCTGCTCAGGCATCTGAAGTGCTCAAGTAATTTACCTGTTACCTTCCATGAAAATATTGATTGCTCTGTTGTAATGGACCATTACAATTTCTGAACACACTCATTCAAAGTACGAAGTCACAAAAAATGGGTGTCGTTTTCAAACTGGATGAAGCATTGGTGAGCCATAGACACATATTCATTTTTGTTACAGGGGGTTAAAAAAAATATATATATATATATATATATATATATATATATATATCAAAAATGAATATATATATTACACAACTTAATTGATGTGATCAGAGAATAATAATTAGATACATTAGGAGTGTGGTTCAAATCTGAAACAACCACCCCAACTGGCCTAAAACAAAACCAGACTCTGAACAGGGGTGCCAATGCATCACATGGCATTCACGCATACATGCCAAAAAATCACTAATGAATTTTTCAAATAGATCTTAAGGATGTGTGAATTACCCAGAAAAACACCAATGCAGACATAGGGAAAAGAAAGTGTACAAATGTCACACAAACAGTGATAAGAATTAGAATTCAACTAAGTCTCCATGATTTGCAAGACAGAACCACTACATTGTATCTAAAAATTGTAATTTCTGGTTTCCTTACATTCACATTCAAAATCCCTTGCATATATGGCTATCCCATTCTTTAGGAGGAAGGATTTCCAAAGACCTGCCTCTGTACCAGTTGCAATTGCACTGATCACCAACAAAACAGATTTCTTTGATTTGTATTTTCCCCCAAACTTGCAGGTTATTAACCCTTTTATAGTAATATATAATATTAGGTTGTGGGTCTGCAGCTCTGAAAAAGGTGGCCATTTTTATAAATGATTAATGAATTGGCTGGCTTGATCTCTGTGAGTGTGCATGCTCAAGCAGCCTTGGGGGTGTTTTTTTTGGTGGGGTAATTTGGGCGAGATGCACCTGCCCGTGAGGGTGCAGTCTGTCTCAATTGCTTCATCGGTTTTCTGAGGTGTGCAACTGAGAAGCAACTCTCATGGAGTCATATAAAGGAAGAGCTGGCATGAGAAAGGGGAGAATCAGAGAAAATGAGAACAGCAGAGATAATCAGAGGAGGAGTTTAAAGGAAGGAGAGAGAAGACAGGAGCAAGAGAGAGCCGGTGCAGGTGAACGAGAGAGAGAGAGAAAGGCATAGAGCCAGGAGGAAGTTCCTCAAGGAAGAATGTGGCCAACCCTGGTTGCTTTGGAGACCACGGGAACTGAGCTTGGAAGCTCAACCCTATAGGGGACTGTGGTCACCACCAGGGGACGCCCCAATGCCTGAGGAGCCCTGGCCCTCAGCACTTCCACCCCACCTGGGGAGTGCCAGCAGAAGCTAATCGGGAGGCAACTGGAGCACGTCCGGGTGTGTATAAAAGGGGCCGCCTTCCTCCATTCGAAGGCTGGAGTTGGGTGGAAGAAGGACGAAATCTTGGAGGAGAGGAGTGGAGGTGGCCTGAGGAGAGGAGAGAGGCATTATGAGGCCTGGACCTTGGGGTTGTGCTGCACCTTGTATATAGTTGTGTAAATAAATGTGTGTTGGGTTATTTAAACCATGTCTACCTGTCTGTGTCCGGGCCATCTCCCACACCGGATAACCTTAGATATCGTTCTTAAGTAGTTTAATCCCCAAGAAGCATTTTTTTCTTTAAGATATCCAAATTCCTTAAGGCACTGCTTTAATATTCTATGGAAATGTAAACATTTTATTTCCCTATTTGAAATGAGACTCCAAGAAATAAGTACTACCAGCAAAATCATGCCAGAAACACATGCCTAAACCATTGTTTGCACACACACAAGCTGTCAAAAAACAGTTTTACCATTCTTGTGGAAGCAACACATAAACATATGTTCAGAAAATACTTGGTGCACAATTCCACCATCCTTTTCAGGAATCTAAAAAGCCGATATTGGAATGGGGCTTTTCTTTGTTAATACTGTAAAGACTGGAGAATTGAGCATTTTCTATCCCAATTTTGTTTTAATTTTGATACACTTTTTATTGCACAGACTAGTAAAGTATGAAAATAAACAAAAAGGTTATTGCCATGGGTCACTGTTAAATTATAAAAACTACACAAATTTTGAGTGTAGACCTTTAAAATTTATTGCCAGATCCTTACTATAAATGAAAAGATGGAATTTCTAAAAATGTAAAAGGGCTTTTTATTTGTTTTACACCAAATGTTTTGATCTCAAGATCTTCTACTTTTAAATACAGTAAAGAAGAACAGTTACAAATCTTTGTTCTAATGTGCGATCCTGCACTACTTCAGCATGCAGTTGTATAGCAGGGGATATTATACTGTTCTGTTCCTTTTGCTTCTCACACAACAAGAAAAATTTTATTTAATTAAAAAAAAAGCACTACTGTATATCCCTACAAAAATATTACAGTTCAGTATTTTATTGAATACTCAGCAAGTCCAGAAACTAATCCACAAACTACATTACAAAAGACACCTGAAAGTTAAGTGTGACAAACAGTTAAATAAACTGTGTGGCTACTGGACTTCTCTAGGTAAGCCCAAGGGCAAACATTTCATTTTCTCCCATGCAAAAACCCAGTGTTTGATATTCTTTGTTCCAATGCTTGTCACACTGGTTCAGCTGCCAACTACTCTTCCTACCGCACACATCAGCATATACTGAGAAATACAAGAGCTTCAGTCGCTGACTCCATTAAAACGTCAGAATAACCATGTTTTTTTCTCCACTGGCCACAGAATGCATCAATGCCAATTGGCTCCACTTTTATCTACAACATCTGAAAGAGCAGGTCTATTGCCCTACGATCCTTTCTTCACACTGCATTTCATTTTCATTAACATTTGTCTATCCCAACAATCTAACTTCAAGACTAGATGGATGGAAGCAACACTTTGGATTTGCACAGTACAAATAAGCCCTTGGACACTTTTGCTTGCAGGGCAGACAGTGTCACAATCCTTTTCACTCCAGCTGTCAGGGCAAATGCAGATACTTATAAACAATGCTGCAGGATCTCTTGTTAATTCATGTTTTCGTCTTAGTGACTGTGCCTTTGGTATCCATCAATGTCCATGTTCAGACCCTTCCACTCCCCTGCAAATACTCCTGCTCAATACTGCAACCTGAGAAACCATTGTTAATTAAGCCTTGAAAATAATGCGTGGACACACTGCTGTATTTGGCTGACACAGGATATTAAGTTAGGAGAAAAACTGAAACCCATCCATCAATCACAACTGAATTGAAATACTGTATCTAAAATAAAATGATTACAGTGAGAAAAATGGATGATCTTTAGTTCCTGCATGGATTTATCCTCCTCTTTCCCAATTCTGGACACCAGGTTGTTATACAAGCAGGACAGGCTATAAAATCCTTGTCTAGAAAATAGTTTGAACTATATACACATTTAATAGCCACATTACAAGCTACTGCATGTACAAAGATTGATGAAAAGCCTAGGGCAATCTATAAAGTGAAAGCTTAACTTTCAAAATTCTAGTGTTACTACTACTAAATGAATTATGTAAGGCAATAAGTATTGCTATTATTATGTACAGCAAAACTGATATTTTATTTACTTTGGATACAGAAATACTGCGGTAATATGTCAAATATTTCCAATTTATTTTACAGAATGGTTAAAGTTCTGTACTGAATTAAACCAAATCTTATTACAGTAATATATACATTACTGTATATACACAATACATGCATTAATAAATAAATACATTAAAATACACTAAACTATTTTATTGTGCAGGAAGTTGTATTTTTTAAGATGAGATAAAGGACTAAATGAGACAGATGGTAAAACTGTGATTTAATAATTTAAGAATTGCTTCACTCTGTACTACTTGAAAATTGTTAGCTTGAGCAACACAGGGTGACTCAGAAAATATATAAATAACTCAAAATAATTTAATTTACAGTACATTAGGTTAAACTTTTTTTTTAATCTTTTTAAAGTTTAGTAGTCCAAAGTAAAGGGCTTGGGTAGACCAAAGATACACTGTTGTAATTAAATTTCTAAGCTGCAATCTATGAAAAAGTGCTTGGTATTGTTATGGACGACAGGGTGGCCTGGTCTGTTCAGCAAATCCCTCACCAGGGCCAATGGATGGAAAATTAAATTAAATAGCAATACATTGCTAAAATTGGCATTTAGAATTCTTAACTACTGTATGTGTTACATAGCAGCTAAACAAATTCACACAAAAATTCATGCTAAAATTATTTAATGTGGGCAGTGTTTTTAGCAAAATCGAAGAGGATCAAAACATATTGCAGAAAAAATAGCAAGAAATTGGTTTAAAGGATGGTTAGGTGTCATGATATACTTAGAAATGGAAGTCATTTGCAAAGTGCAAAATGGAAAGTACTTGCAATGTACATGCAGGCTTCTGTGGTTTCTGTCTGGTTTATCCACTAAGTTACAAAGCCAACATATTCTCACTGAGCAAATTATTAGGAGCACTATACTAATACTGGGAAGAGTCTAATTTAGCTCTTAAACAACCTCAATTCTTCATGGAAAGGATTCCGCAAGTTGTTGGAAACATTCCTTAGAGATTCTGATCCACGTTGGCATGACTGCATCATGCAGCCTCTGCAGATTTTCTCAGCTGCACAATCATTCAACAAATCTTCTGTTTCACCATAGCCCAAAGGTGTTCTATTGGATTCAGTTCCATTGACTGGCAAGGCCACTAAAGAACACTAAACACATTGTCCGGTTTATTAAACCAGTATGAGACAATTTTTGCTTGACTTGGTGCATTATCATGTTGGATTTTGCTATCAGAAGATGAGTAATCTATGGTCATAAAGGGAATTAATAATACTCAAATAGGCTATGGCATTCAAGCCATGATTGATTGATATTAATGGACCAAAAGGGTGCCAACAAAACATTCCCCACACCACCAGCCTAGATTGTTAATCCAAGGCAGGTAGGGTGAATGATTTCATGCTGCTGGCACCAAATTCTCATCCTACAAATTGTGTCCCTTGGCAAAAATTGAGATTTCAGACCAGGCTACATTTTTTCAGTCTTCAAATGTGCAGTTTGGGCGAGTCTGTGCCAACTGCAGCCTCAACTTTCTACTCTTGGCTGAAAGGAGGTGACCTTGATGTGGTTTTCATCTGTTGTTGTGCCCATCTACCTCAAGGTTCAACATGTTGTGCATTCCGAGATAATTTTCTGCTCACCTGTTCAAGAATAACCTTGATTGTTCTTAGACAATTATAGGCCAATCTCCAATTTGCCGTTTCTCAGTAAAATTCTAGAAAAAGTAGTTTTTCAGCAATTAAGTGATTATTTGAATAAAAAATTTATTCTTGATAAGTATCAGTCAGATTTTAGATCTAATCATAGTACTGAAACAATTCTAATGAATTTAGTAAATGATCTGCGAAGAAATAAAATATCTGTACTTGTTCTGTTAGACTTGAAACCCTGATTATCATCCAATACCATAGATCGTGATATTCTTATAAACCAGCTTAGCCAGTGGGTAGGGCTTTCAGGTACTGCCTTAGGCTGGTTTCAATCATATGTAACTGGCAGAAAAATTGTCAGTTATGGCAATTTTGCATCAAAAATACATAATATTCTATGTGGTGTACCCCGGGGATCAATTTTAGGTTCATTATTTTCATTCTACATGCTTGCTAATATTAGGCCAGATAAATTTCAAAATATAATGTTAATTATCATAGCTATGCTGATAACACACAGCTCTAGTTATCCATTGCGCATGATGACCCAGAAGCTCTAAACCATTTAATCCAATGCCTTACTGGTACAACAGAATGGATGAATGTGAACTTCCTTAAACTAAACAAGGAAAAAAACAGAATTGGTAGTTATTGGCAGCAGTAAATGAATTGAGAATCTTAAAATGAATCATCTAGCCCTGCAAATCAAACCAAAAGTCAAGAATTTAGACGTTATTGACTCTGAACCGAATTTCAGATTGCAGGTTAATAATATCATCAAGACTGCTTTCTCCCATCTAAGGAACACTGAAAGGGTGTGATCTCTTATAACATTTAAAAGATGCCAAAAAATGAATGCGTGCATTTGTATTTAGCCGACTAGATTACTGCAGTTCTTTCCGATCAGGACTACATAAAAAGGACGTAAATCTGCTACAGCTTGTCCACAATGCAGCAGCAAGAATTTTAACCAAAAGGCAAAAAATATCAGCATATATTCCCACTACTAATATCTTTAAAATTGGCTGCCAGTGTCCCTTACAATTTTAAAACACTTTTTCTTGTACATAAGGCTTTAAACAATTTTGCTGTACCTATATCTCTGAATATTTGTTTCCTTATGCACCAAATCACAGTCTTAGATCTGCAAATTCTGATTTGCTCGTTATTCCATGAACAAAAGTATAAAAGAACCGGTGAGGCAGCTTTCTGATCTTATGCTCCTAAAATCTGGAATAATTTACTAACAGAAATGCACCTGGCTAAATCTATGAAGCATTTAAAAAATTTTTTAAATCTGGCTTTCCAGTAATTATATTATATCTAATTATAGGTTTAGCTCTTTGATGTGTTAGGAAGTACCCAACATATATATTTATATTAAAAAAAAAAAAAGCAATAGATTATGTTGGTTTTTTTTTGTCTCCCATCCTGTGTGGTGTCCCTATGCGCCACCCACAGCTGCTCAAAGTGCTCTATTCTGCAGTCACCTGAGGTACTGGAGGAAACAAGAAGGACTTGGATACCTTTATTATCGACTGCGTGAACTAGATCAACTGTGCCCAGTGGAGGGTGGGTGACCAGCTGGCCTAGGTCATTCTGACTTTCATGATGCAGAAACTGATTACCATCAGACCTACTATTTGATTTAGTGGTTTCTGTTCTTCAACCATTGCCCTCCAGAGGTATATTTTCCTCCTAAGAAAGACCATCTTTGGGAGTTTTTTTTTATCCCTGCCCACCCACCCTTGTCCTCCTCATCAGCTGGTCAAACATTCAGATTCAGGAATCAAGAACTTCATCTACATCCGAAATAAACTGAAACCACTATGGACAGTTATTTGCTTTTGTATCCTTTCATCGACATAGAACTGTTCCTACTAAATGGAGAGAGAGAGATATTATCTCTCTCTATATATATATATATATATATATATATATATATATATATATATATATATATATATATATCTAGAGATATATCTATATATCTATATCTAGAGAGATATCTATATCGAGAGAGAGAGAGAGAGAGAGAGAGAGAGAGAGAGAGAGAGAGAGAGATCTAGTTGTTTTATTTGTTAACCTTAAAATATTTTTATATTTATTAGTAAACCTTTTTCTGGTAAGAGTGAAGGTTTGCTTTGCACTTTACTGGTTAAATTGTGCTTAACAATACTTGGATGATTTTGTATTTAGTATACTTGCATTTATTAGAAATTATCATAGTACTAATTAAAGATAATGAAGTAAATGTGGTATATCTTTATTTCTGTTGATTAATCTGTAGAAAGCACCTTGAGTTGCATGTAAATGTATGATAAGGTGCTATATAAAATTATTATTAAGTTGTACAGAGTAAGTTATCCAAGTTACCATAACCTTTCTAACAGCGAAAAACTAGTCTGGCCATTCTCCTCGGACCTCATTCTTCAAAAAGGGGTTTCTGTCTGCAGAACTGACACACGTGGGATATTAGATATTTTGTTTTTGCATCATTCCAAGTAAACTACAGAGATGATTGTGCGTGAAATTCTGGAGTTCAGCAATTATAGAAACACTCCAAGCAGCCCGTCTGGCACCAACAGTCATGCCACAGTCAAAATCACCATCTCCCCTTTGTATTTGATGTAAACATTAACTGAAACCCCTGACCTGTGTCTGCATGATGTTATGGACTGGGCTTCAGTCACATAATTGGCCGATTTGATATCTGCACGGATAAATGCATGTATTTGCGGTCCCAATCATTTGCTCAGCGAGTGTATTCTATGGTCCTGTTGACAGCCTAAACACGGTACACGACAGTTGTTCTCTGTACCCACTCAGGCACACTTTTCAAACAATCAGCTTTGTGGAAATCAGTTCACAATGGGCAGCAACAACTTAAATCCCCTGAAAAGGAGTATGTATAACCCGAAGTCATTAAAATAACTTACGTCTTTCGTCGCCCATTGTTCCATTCTCGACATTCTTGAGAAATATACAGTGGCATAGTATACCATTGTTCAAACTGATTAAAATATCCGCTACAAACAATAACAGTTTCGAACGACCTGTATCTACATATGCCAAAAGAAAATGATCCGTTTTCCAAACGTGTTGCCATTGTTGTAAAATAACGAAAATCAGGAGGAACAATGATATGCACGCGTGCTGCACAATGAATCATAACCCAAAATATTGTGTCACCAGACGCGATGCCTTTAGCCGCTGATGCAGAAAAACACCGAATGACACAAACGCAGTCCTGTGACGGCAACTTGTCAGCAAAAACCGCAAAACTTCGTTTCAGTCCCGTATAACAACAATTCTTGTCGCGGTGTATTACATACCTTTAAAGGCGCCGCCAGCAACTTGTGTACACCAGCTACCTGCTCTGCGACGGAAATGTTATCATAGAATTCGTACACGAGGGGTCTCCGAGGCTCCGGAAAGTTTGTGGAGACGAAAGGGTCCATGTCATCCAGATATTGGACACGGCATGTCAGCATGCTCATCTTGCCGCAAGACCGCGTACAGCGGAGTTCTGCGAGTTCCCACAGTCAAATCGAACCCACCGAAGAGGATTTCTTGCTCTGTTCCCCGCCGCTTAGTGAGTCCCACACAATGTCGCACTCTTTCTTCACTCGCTGGAGTTTAAGAGCAAAGAATCGAAAACCCGTGCTTCTCTCGCAGACCGCTCCACTTCTTTCCGTCTCAGCTTCAGTCTCAGTCTCAGTCTCTCTCTTCCCTCTCGCTTCGGACAACGTGACGTTTCACGAAGGAAGTCGCGATCCCTTAAGTGACTCACAGCGAAATAAATAAACACAGGAGGTACGTAACACAAGCGCCGCTCCCTGGGTCTCTCTTTTTTGTGTGCCTCCCGCAGCACTAATAACGAGGTGTTAGTCCACTCCCTGAAAAAGAAAGCAGAAAAAAAAAACTTTAAAGAAACTATATCTGGCACAGGCAGATTACCAGCCCTCCTCCGGCAAAAAAAAAAAAAAATGTTGGCGTGATGATTTGAAAATTAATTATTATCTCTGTAAACCACGTACGTATTTTTAGAACGGGAGCAAAAGCGTATTAAGGGACGTGCTTATGGCCATACTGCGAGCCCCACACCCAAACTACGGGCCATTTGCCCTACCTGATCTACCAAATTTTTTAATTTTGGACTCTCGTGCTTTTAAATTTTTTATAGATCTGAGCAGACACCGAAATTAATTCGTGACAAAAAGATTACCCTTCCCCTAAGTGCTCGCCTCATGCTGCATCCGCTGTAAAATTGAAGGTAAACTTGTACGAAGATATAGTTAAAGTAAGAGATCACCTTTACTCCTGGCTCCGGATATAGTCTTAAACGCTCAGTTTAATAATAAAGCCGACGTGGCCCAGTGTTTTATGAAAAACTTCCAGCGGCCCCCAGGTGTTCCAAGAAGGGCTTATAAGATTCCACAGGGAGTTTAACTGGCCTGAATCCAATTATCATTCCAGTGACCTAGATGACCTGAGAGAGAGGAAAATGGGGTGGGATTACCACAGTAATACTTTTAAAGACAGATTTAACATAAGTCTTGGTTTATTTATTTGTTTGTTTGTTCATGTTTACTAATTTTTAACGTGGTTCAGCATCATACAGTAGAGACAGTTAAAAGAAGATGTGGAAAAATCTAGAGCTATGAAACACAGAACAATTCCTCTAGTCGCTGTTCCCTTGGAGAAATAATTGGCAGAGAAGCGGAAACTGGCCTACTGCCAGCTTTTAACTTATTTCTTTGTCAACTGACATTCATGTTTAAGAGTCCTTCACAGAGTAACTTTAAACCTATTATTGATTTCAGAAGCTACTCTTGACAGAGTGATGAGTTTATTAAGTACATTTAGTGTAGACAAGCTGCTCCTTCAAATCAGGATGAGTTAGTTGATAACATTTCAGCATCTGTGTCTGGAGGTGTAACTGGCACAGCCCACCGGGAAGAAACCTCAAGGAAGATTAAAAACATGCTGGAGAGATTACATTGCACAGTCAGCTAGGGAATGAATGCCTGAGTAATTTAAGAAAGACTTGGAATATGTTGCTGTTGAAAAGGAAAATCAGGTTTGCCCTGTTCAACTTGTTGCCTTTAGAACATGTGGTGTGGAAAATGGGTGGAGGAATTTAAAGTTCAGTAGGCCTTATATCTCCTATTTATAGATACAGTATGGACAGAAACGTTATTGATCCTGAAGTAAATTGAAGGGGTTACAGCAGCAGATGTAAAAAGGCACAAATATACAAATAAAAGAATTCTTCTCATAATCTTGAATATGTTAACATGGTACACATATACATTCAACATATATAAGTGTAGGTATATACTAAGTGTAAGGTGATGAGAATTGCACATACTATAAGTTACAGTTTCACAGTACAGTATGTCAGTCATTGTCACAGTATATTGAACCCCTTAATTAATCCAAAGCAGTCCTCAACACATAGGCTCGAGAGGTGGAGAGAGACTGACCGTAGCCCTCTCAAACAATGGACCACATCCTCCATTAATGTTCCCAAGGCCCTAAATACGCAGATGAAGATCTTAAGGATGCTAATGACGGCGCTCTTACCTGGATACGGCAGTGGCGTGATAAGATACGATGATGACAGTATATTTTTACAGTGTATTGTTTTTTGAGATGTCTGTTAGACCAACTAAGTATCATTCAGCAAACAGAGAACAATGCCACCTTGGTGAACGGGTGACTCATTATAGGCCCTGATGACTGAGGGTAAAAGTGACCTCACATAGCACTTCTTGGAGCAACACCATTGTCTGAATCTGTTACTAAGTTGTGCTCCTCTGTTTAGCCAAAACTTCATACAGATGGTGAGAGTCACTGTCCAGAACAGTAAACAGCTTCCTGAGTGACCGACTGTTCTAGCACTTCCTCCGGTGAGTCCCGTCTGACTCCCAAGATTCAACCAGCCTTTTTAATCAGTTTATTTAGTCTGTTGCCATCAGCTGTACTAATGCCATTTCCCCAGCACACTATCACATAGACAATGATACTGGCTAGAACAGACTGGTAGAAAATACATGTATCAGTGAACTGCATACACCAAATCATCCCAGCCTTCTCAGGAAACAGATGCAACTCTCGCCCTTCTTTTATACAGCCTCTGTGCTGGTACTCCACTCAAAGCCTGTCATTGAGCTGTACGCTGAGATACTAATATGTCTTAAAAAATGTCTACACATCTTTGAATCAATGAAAACTAGGGGCCGTGTGAATTTGACCCTCCCAAAGTCTGAGTATTTTCCTGATGTTGAGATACAGGTGGTTCAGTTTGTGCCATTCACCAAAGTCCTTCACTACTGCCATTTATTCATTCTCCTACCCGTCGCTGATACACCCAACTATGCCTGTGTTTGCAGCTGACATAGTATTGCATCTAAAGTCCGAGGTGTACCAGGTAAACAGGAAGGGAGCCAGTACAGTTCTCTGTGAAACCTCTGTACTACTCATGATCATGTCCAATGTACAGTTCGTAAGCCACACAAACTGCAGTCTACCAGTTGGGTAGTCCTTCATCCAGGACACTGTGATAGAATCTAGCCACAATGACTGGAGCTTCTCCCCCAGCAATTTGCTGTTTGGTATATGAAGTGAAGTAAAACAAACAATATCCTCACCATGCTTTCTTTTTTCTCCATGCAGGAATAAGCTCTATCCAGCAGAAAGATGACAGCATCATCCACCCCTATGGGGTCCTGGTAGGCAAACTGCAGTGGGCCCAGTGTTGTTCTGACCAGGGGTTGCAAGTGAGCCAATATTGGCCTTCCTAATGTTTGAGTTCAGAGCCACCAGCCTGTAGTCATTACGACTTTTAGCTGCACTGTCTTGTGGACTGGTACAACACAAGATGCTTTTCATACAGCTGGGGCTGTTGTCAGGCTCAGAATCATATTAAAATATGCTGAAAAACTAAACGCAGTTGCCCAGTTATGATAACACCATCGGGTCTAGCAGTTTGTCTTATCTGAGTTCCACTGTGAAGATAAGTCCTTGGTAGCTGGGAGATTGGCAGAATTATGGGTGTAAGTTGTAGCTGGTGCATGAAGACAGAGACACTGTCAGTTGGTAGGCAGAAGTATGAATGGTAAGTGAGGAGTAATGTGGATTTGAGGGCATGGCAAGGGGAGATAAAACCATACAGAACTGCTACAAGTATTAAATATCTGTGACAAAAATTGTTCCTTTGAATCTCATCATATTGAGTTTTTAGTTGAAAATTACACTGAAATGGCTTCCTTTGACAAACATTGCAAATTGCCAGCAGGCAGGTGCAAAAGTTTAACAGTAATATTGATGTGTAATGAATATGCAAAAAATAATCTACAGCTTGTGGAAGAAATCTAGTATTATCTAAAATCTAAAGTGCCTCTATTTCTGTAAAGCACAATCTCTGTTCTTTATGCATAGCATTGTTTTTGAGGCCACAGACTTGCAATTTGGCACACAGGCACTTCTCACCATAAACCAGATCTTTTACACATAACTTTAATCCCTGCCCTGTGCGGGGGAGGTGGTGGAGACTTGGTGGGGGGAGAAATGCCACAGTCTTATCTTTCAACAGAGACAGAGTACAGTATGTGGTGCGATGGTTAGCATGCTTGGCTTTCATCCAAAAAATCACACCCATTACATTTGAAGTTTTTCTTTAATTAAGCATTTTTAAGCATAATTTATTGCAATTTGGAGTCATAAGCATAGTTTCTCACCATCTCACCACAATTGCATCCTGCCCAACCATACCTAAAGCTGCACTAGTCAAGTTCTTGACATATAACTTCTATCCTTAGGTCCAAGTGGGCAGCAGGTGTTGCTTGTGGTCTGAATGGGTGGTCAAACCGGCAATGGTATGAAAAACTACAGAGTGATGTACTGACAGAGAAACAGCCTTACACAGAATGTGATGATTGCCTTTAAAATAAGAAATAAAGTTAGATTCACAACAATTATATTTAAGTTTTTGTTTAATCAAGCATTTTCTTCACTCTTTTTGACATGCCACTATATTGTTTGCAGAGTTATTAATTGCAATTTAAGATTATTTCCACTAGAAAGAGAAAAAATGAAAATAATGTATTTATAGAAGCTTGCCAATACTAAATTCATTTAATGCAACAGATTTAAGGATAATAAAGTTAGATAATGTATAATTTGTAATTAATATTTTACTTTTCCAATGTCTAACCCAGGTAATGATGCGTAACAGTAGACTAAAAAATGAGACATTTTCAGTAGCAAATGGTTAATTTATCTCTGTAAAAATTTTCAGCACAGTGTTGCATATAGTGATGTGATCTGCAGTGCCAAAACGGCATAGGAATTAGTGCTTCCATCTTCATCTTTTGAATCCATGGGCACAATTTGTTCTTGTCAGAATGTTTTTGTGGACCCTGAGCAGTAAGCTCTCCTCAACAATTTTGATTAGAAGAACTGATGCTGCACTCACTGCTGCCAGTCTATTGCGGGCTGAACAAGAGTAGTAGTGCTCTGTGTTACATGCTGAAATATCATTTCTCTGCATTTATTGCTTTGTGCTATCAAATAACTTTTATTTTTATTAATGTATTAGGAGGCTGTGCATTCAAGTGACTAAGGTGTTGGTCTTCAAAACAAAAGGTTGCTGGTTCAGTCTGCATCTCTCAATCACTGTGTATCAATCACTCAAGTCACTTAATTTCCCTGTCATACAGTTATAAACAATTGTAATGTATTCTGATCTTGCAAGTTGTTTCGGGTAAAAGCATTAACCAAATTACGCAGTAACGTTACTGTCAGAATGTTAAGATTTTTACAATCAGTGTCTACATATTTTCACAATGAGTCATGTACAACTTTTTAAGTTTTATTATTTTCTAACTATCATTCCAAATATGTGTGTATAAGGTTAAAAGAGAATTCTAAATCAGCTCTGTTTGAGTAAGAGTATTTGGGCCTGAGTTGGTCCTGTAGAGAACTGGTTACCCATAGTGCTGCTGGGATAGGCTTTATTCTTCTGCAACTGTAAACTGGATTTGAGAATTTTAGGATATGTTATAATTATCTAATTAACTTCCTGCCCAGTCACTGTCTGTGTGGACTTTGCATGTTTTCCATGTGTCCATTTAGGTCTTCTCCACATAGCAGTTTCATTTCATTTCAGACATGTGCATGGTGGGTTAATCTGTTACTTTAGTTTATCCTGGTGTGAATAAGTCCGTGAGTATGTATGTCAGCATGTCCTGCAGTCCAGAGGAGGTTTCTGCCTTGTGCCTAATACCATGCGAATAAGCACTGCCTTTAATAAAATAACGAGTTAAGAAAAATTAATGAATGAATGTTGTCGCGTTTGCATTCCAAGTTTCACAAAGAAGAGCTGGAAAAGTCATTTTAAACACAATTTGTTCCTGAACTTGAGGAAACATTTTTGGAGCCTTTATTAAACACACAGCAAGCATGATGGTTTCCTTAGTTGTTCAGCACTGTCAAGCTGTAGTGAGTGAGGCAGGACTAGCAGAGCCATGAGCTGTCTGTAAAATAGAAAAGCCAGCCAGGAAGGGAACAGGAAGTATAGTAAACCAGTTGGCTTTGAAGGTTCCTTTTACCTTGAGATATAAGATCTACCAAAGTCTGCAGGCTAATCCTGTAAAAATGTGTTTTCTCTGCAATTAAATCAGCTCTACAAAAACAAAAGGGAAGCTTGATTGCTCAAAATGCAAATGTACTATGTCCTGACTGGTTGAATGACTAAAGAATTATTAATGACAATCTGAAACATACAATCTTTTTTTGTGATCAACTATTTTTTTAATATTTTCAACACAGTAAATTAAACAAAAACAGGAAATATCTAATAGTAACCATACCCTGGCAATGTCGCCCACCCCACACTGAGTTGTAAAGCACTGACCTAACAGTAGTAATAATGAGCAGCAGACACCCAGGACTTAAAGAACTGAACAGCGGTAGATCAGCCATCTACATTTTTCGTGGAAGCTTTGATCATACAAGATGTAGTTAACTCCATATGTTATAAAATGTAAAATGTATATACCCAAATTATTATTAGTGGCAGTCTCAGGGGATTTTCATCATGAAGCAAGATGATATTTAGCAACAAGTCTGCCTAAACAAATAAGGTTCTGCTGCTAACAGGTGAGATGCAGGGAGGACAGATCTAAAAGTATTAGAGTTTTGGGTATACCAACAGATAGGAAAGAAGACAGGAGGGCAGAACTTGAACGTGGAGAAAGGTGCCTGGGACTTCCAGTGTGCAAAGTGAAAAAGGGATCAGGTTCAAGACCCACCAGGTAGCATTTAAGGGGAGTAAAGTAAAGTCTATGAACAACCTTTATTTGGGTTTGTTGATAATTAGGATTTTGGTATCAGCGTTTTATATTATGAAATATGGTAACACAGGCAGGAGGCGTAGAGGAAGGAAAGAGATCTCTAAGTAAAACTGAAGTTAATGGGAGAGGTATACAAGCCAAGTTACACAATACAGTATAGAGGCTGGAAACTGAATTATTAGAGGGAGGGAAAGAAGGAGATATAGGGAGTCAAGCGGAGTAGCAGGCATAGCAGAGGAAAGAGAGATACTGCATGTTCTTAACAATGAATGCATTTATAAATAAAAGAAAAAAGAAAAGGAAGGAAAAAAAAATGTGACTGGAAAGATTGGAATGACAGGAGTCCAGCATCATTAAGTTGGTTGCCAAGTGCATTAATTCCTGCAGTCTGTCAAACAGGGTAAACACATGGGTGGCTACTGGTGTTAAGGACATTGTTCTAAAAAAAAAAGGGTTCTAATAACACATTTCACTTCTTCACCGATTTGTCACTCCAGATGATGCCAAATATGGAGGGCACAGAATACGATGGGACTACTGTAAGTGAAAGTCTACAAGACAGATTTCAATAGAACAAGCAGAGTCCTTGCTAGACAGTGAGGAGCAATAATGGAAGATTTTATATGCAACCACAATGGAGAAGGGGAGGAAAGACATAGCCAGGACAAGATAGGATGAATGAATCGATGTCCAATAAAACACCCCCTTGTTAAATCCACTTCAAATTAATGTTCCATGTTCAAGATTCAGTCTTTTGCCATTCCATATAAATTTGGAAGTAAGAGATTTAATCTCTGGCCAGTTATTGAAAAAGGAAAAAAAGTGTAATCATGGAGCTCACAAAATTAAAGCAGGGGCTACATTCATTTTAATCACAGCCAGCCTAGATTAAGAGGGCAGGATAGAAGCACTGATATCATTATACAGTATATGCAATTATAATTAGTGGAAGCTAGTGCAATAATTGCAGAAATGTTTACTCCAAGGTATCAAAAGCAGTTAGTTACAGGGATTAATGGAGTTAAACAGATTTACGGGTAAAAATTATTAAGTGACAAGAGAGAGAATTATGTTCAGCTAATTTTGTTACCAGTGAAGTTTTCATAAGTTTTAAACATGTTTAAAATAACAGGAATTGTCTGAAGACACATCACGCAGGTAAAATTAAATATCATCAGCATAGAGGAAATTCTGTGAGAAGGGCCGTGACAAAATATAGTTGTCATCTACTGAGAGTTACGGATTACTGTTGCCAATGGTATAGATTGAAGAAGAGTGAGGAAATTGGGCATCCCTTTTAGCACCTTTTTTAATGGGGAAGGAATGGGAGATTGAAGAGTTTGTTAGGACAGCTGCTGTGTAGGAATATAATTGTTTGTTGAAATTTATAAATCCAGTATAGAAACTACTTGTCTTCATCACATGCCTTTCCTGCTACAAGAAAGGCCAGTTTGTGTACCTTAAAATACCTTGAACTCCTTTCTCATCAACGAACTCTTCAAGTATACAACAAACATTTCAACTAAGAAGGATACCATGTCTCTTGGCCAAGGTGCTGCACCTGAAATATATTTCAGGAGATGGGAGTGGCTGCAGTATTCAGGACAGCTCCTTCAGCATCTCATGGATCCTTCATTCTACCTAATGTGCGTATCCTATCCTGCAATTAGTCCTTTCATTCATGTTTTTCATGTGCCTGGCAAAAGAAGGAGAAGAAACACAATTTCTTGTAAGAATGGCAATTACTGGAAGCTGTAAAGAATTACTGGAAGAGTAAAAAAATAACAGTTGGCTTCCAAACTCCTACTTTCATGTCAGCTCCATGAATGCAGTAGAGTGACAATGAATTGGATTAAGCAGGCTTGAGAAAGTCAAAAATGTTGATGGATTTTTCAGTTAAGAAATGCACCCATCCTCCTTTCCTGTGACATGTCCTTTTTAACTGTTAAAGGAGAGCCTCAAAGAATTTTAAAAGATATAATTCTATCTAGAATTTCTATTTTCCACCCATCATTCTGTTTTCTTACCTGTATAATCTGGGTTCAATTGCAAAGAACAATAGATTATCCTATCTGCAATGGGTGCAAAAATGTCCAGGTTGCCTTGTAATTTTTACATTCATTTCTTTATCCATCCATCCATCCATCCATCCATCCATCCATCCATCCATCCATCCATCGTCTTAGTCCAGTTCAGAGTCATATGGGCTAGAGTCAATCCTGGCACCATCAAGCATAAAGCAGGATTCAATTGTGGATGGAGAGGCAGACCACTGCAGGGCATAGCCATGGAATTATCCACACTTACTCACATGAGCTCAATTAAGATTGGCCATCTTTAATTAAGTCTGGTGTGAGTTTTGACATACGAGGTGTGGCAGAAAAGTAATGAGACTGATTTTTTATTTACCAAAGTTTTTATTTTTTTCAAACATCAATGTTATCCCCTTCAAAGTAGTTCCTTGGGCAGCTACACACCGATGGAGACGTTGTTCCCACTGTTGGTAGCAGCGCTGGAAGTTTTCAACCGGTATGGTCTTCAGCATGTCCGTTACACTCTTTTGGATGTTTTCTAAAGTCCCGAAATGACGTCCTTTGAGGACATTTTTCAGTTTAGGAAAAAGGAAAAAGTCACACGGACTGAGGTCAGGTGAATAAGGGGGCTGGGGAACCACAGGAATGCATTTTTTCGATTATCCTTCTGCTCAATTGTGAGGTTTTTTGGCACCATTTTGGCACAGACCTTTCGCATGTGCAAATTTTCAGTCAAAATTTGATGAACGGTAAATCTCTTCAAATTTAATTGTTCACTCAACATTCTTAATGTTAAACGACGGTCTGATCTCACAAGAGTGTTCACACGTTTGCTGTTTTCATTGGTTTTTGAAGTTGAAGGCCTCCCTGAAAAACTTGAGCTCGGGATAAAGAATGTTCCCCATAGGCCTGTTTTAACTTTTCAAACGTCACATTTGCCGATTCTCCAAGCTTAACACAAAATTTAATGGCACAACGTTGCTCCAAATTCCGCTGTTCCATTTTGCGTGACGCACAACCAAAAACACAACTTTGCTAATAGCAGTCACAAAAATCACGTAGTTAACGGAAGGAGTTGAAACTCGCACTGAGCTATGGGAGGGTACTGATACACGTGCTCTATGAAGGACAACAGCGCAGCGTTGCCAGATCGCTTGCAGTGTTGCCTGTCTCATTACTTTTCTGCCACACCTCGTATGTGTGAATATACCTTGGGTAGAACTGGTGCAGGGATTGGTTCATGCCTTGCATCCAATGATTATCAAGATAGACTGGTCCTGAATTGAAGCTTTTAAAATGTATCAATAGATCATTAACAATTTTCCAAGTTTCACTATTTTCACAGTGGTAAAGACTATTTTTTTTTATTCTAGTAATTACCCACATAACTTCAGCCTCCTCTCCCAGCCTTTCTGTTCTCTATCACTCAAGATAAGGTTGCACTGACCTTCAAAGAAGCTATGATTCTGTACTCCAAGTAGTGCCAACAGTCATTAGCAGTACAGCAGTGCAGTCTAGCCCATGATCAGCAGACAGTGCTAACTCTTGGTCAGTTCTGCACCTCTACCACATTCCAGTCTCATTCTCGGCCGGGTTCATCAAGTCATACTAAGCATATGCATATACTCATTTAGATGTATACTGGTATGGTGTTTATTGTCGCTGCCTTACAGCCGTAGGGGCCTAGGATTATCCTCCATCCAGTCTGCAGCCTTTGCATACTCCACATTTTTCTCCTCTTTTAAAGAATTGTAGTTTGGGTTAATTGGTAACAGAAGGTTTTAGGTATGTACTTGTACATTATGTGACCTGGATGGATGGATTGTTGTCCCAATTAAATCCTGATGTTGTTAGCAATAGGAACTTTCTGGTAAAGGATGAAGGTTAAAAATGTAATGGTTGCATTGTACACACCTCAGAAACAAAATCCTATGCACTTACAGTCATCTGGGCCTCCAGTAAGGGTCCAAGTGGCAGGAATCTGCATGATGTGTCCCAGATTGATACTGTGCACCATCAGTTAAATGGCAAGATATACAGTATGACCATCATTGAACACTTAAGCTGAGTAAAATTAAAACCATTAAAATTTAACATAGCATTGAGTCAGACAACCTGTAAGAAATAAGTTGCCCATGGAAGCTGGAGTCTGGCAGCAGCCTTAATTATAAACGGCATGTAAGTTATTACGCAGCGGCCCATGAAAAATTTGGAAGATGCGATAGGCCAGTTAAAAATCCTCTGAAACTGGGATATGTGGAATCCGAAAAGCATTGGTAGTTTCACTTTCAAATTAGTAAAACCTATGAATTCAAAGATTAAAATATAAATTGAAAATGGGTAACTGTATAATAATGCTTTTGGTACCTCTCATTATGCAGTGAGACACTAAGCCTAATGTTACTTCTTTATTTGTCCTGAAGCTAAAATATCTTAACATTTTCCAGGCTCATTAATTTAATCATTAGTAAGCTCCAAGTCTTGTGAAAACTTGTCTAAATTTTCATTGGAACTAAAACTTGACATTAACAGTTATACCGTATATTTGGCTGATTCCGAATATGTGAAGTGACTTGCATGATCTAGACACAGTACAATTATTTACATGATTTTTTTAAATTATAATGCAAGAAGGTCATATGATTTGCAGAGGTGGTAACTGAACCATCAGCCTTGGAGTTTTAGAGTCCAGTGCCTTAGGCACTACATTAAATCACCTGACTACAAGATACCTGGACTTGTTCATTCTCTTACTCTAGGGACACTGACAAGAGGATTGATTATTAAAAGTAATAATCTTTGTCTTTTTTGTACTGAAGAGATCTATACTGTTTTCAGCATTATCACATGCAGCAGAGCATATTTTTTAAGTCACCTGATCTGATGAAACTTGCACAGATTGTAGATCATAGGAGCTCTGTTCCACAGTCCCAGCAGTCAAATTTTATTGGACACCCTTATGATGTAATGTATAAACCATTGATTAGGTTGTAGACACTGTCACAGAGGAAGATGACTTTGTGGTGGTGTCCTTTCTTGAAGCTGATACCTCTTCTAGGCTCTTTATGAACTTTAACAATTTCACTGCATAAATTCCAGGTGTGTAAATTCAAAACATAACCTAATTTGCTCCTACCAGCTTAGTCAAAATCCGAGTCTCGCTGAGCCACAGTCTATCCCATTAGCACAGGGTGCAAGACAGAAACTAGCCTTAAAGGAGGCAACAGTCTATGACAGAATTCCCAGTGACTTGGTATGTTTGTTGAACATAAAATGCCCACTCTGTTAGAAAGCAGTGCTAACCACTGTGCCATTCTGATACCCATTGTATAACTCCACCATACTGCTTTATTATTTATCTCTAACCCGAACCTATCCATCCATGTATTTTGTGAACCTTCTTTTGCCATTCTCGAGTTCAGGGAGTCAGAGTCTGTTTGTGAAACTCCATCAGTGGACTCATTCTTATTTCAATGAAAAACTCCACTCTTCTCTCTTGCATTTCATTTAATTCTGATGAAATTCTATTCATCTTGCCTTCTTTGGCAAGAACAGCACTAATCTGAATACAGCCATACTGTCACCTCAAGCTGTTCATCTCCTACACTCTAGCATTCTATTATTCTTAACCTATGTATGTTTTAAGCCTAGAATTTTAACATTTACTTTGAAATGCACAGTGTCCTTCTATGCTCTTTAAAGCACTTGTGATCCTGTATTCTTTAAAAGGCACTATAGAAAAAAATTGCTTGATTGATCTATCTTTGAGGTAACATTCTCAAAATTATTTAGTGCTAAGTATAACCTCCTATATATGAATTAAAAAGAACAGTGGCCCAAGATCTCTGGTCCATGGTTTTACGTTACTTTCTATTTTTATTACAGGTTTTGTCATGGAGACTCAGGACAGCCTGGCAGAACTGTGCACCAGGTGGGTCTTAACCTTGGATGGGGCACCAAGCCATCACACACACACCTGCTCGTACCCGCACGGGTTCAGTGTAGAATCATCAGTGGATTTAACACAGCAGTGGAAAGGAAATTCGAGTACACAGAGGAAACTCACAAACACACAAGGAGAATGTTGAAAGCACCTCAAAGACATTGACCAAATTTTAGCACCTGAACCCAATTCCACGGAGCTGTGACCCAGCAGTAGTAAGTAATAGTGATAAACAGTTTGTCAGTCTTTAACTCTAACAGCCATGGAGAAGCAAATCCATAACATTAATTTCTGTGTATTCTTTTTAATGAGCTCTGTGATATTGATAATTTTACACATAATGTGCAGAGGAATGCATAATGCCTAGTGTGACTATGACTGCTGTCTTATCATTAGCAAAGTCAGGTGTTATTTCTTCTTTCTCATAATTTGTGTGTGTTTGAAGGAGTTGTTGTTAAGTCATGTCAAGTCACTTTTATTGTCACATCACTTAAAACAAATATTCACGTCTGTGAAAAACCTGTGTGCAGGGCTCACAGTAGTAGAGCAATATTAACACTATAGAGTATACACATAATACTACATTTAAATATGAATTCTTCAATCACACACTATGTAAAAATAAACACATTACATAGCTGAACACTTAGACATAATAGGTTTGTACTTAATACAATAAAGACAACACAAAAAAGATGTAGTTAAATTGAATGTGCAAATAATGTATTAGCATCATGGTGTTGATAATGATGGTTGGTACCAGTCACTATACAGAGTTCAGCATCCTAACAGCTTGATGGAAGCCTGGTGGTCTGGGACCTGCTGCTGCGATATTGTCTGCCTGAAGGTAATAGTGAGAGCAGTTCATGACTTGGATGACTGGGGTCATTGATCATTTTCCGGATAAATAAAGTAACTATCTATCAAGTGTCTTTTAAAAGCGTTTGTAATTAAAGATACTACAGATGCTACTACACTGTTCATACTACAGTGTACTGTATATTTCATTTTAGTGGTTACGATAAAGTTTGCTTTCTTTTGCAAAAATATTTCTAATACTGTTAGTAATGAAAGACCGCATTAGTTTGCCATGTAGAGAGATTTTGACATTGTATAGACGGTCTTCACATTAAAAGGCTTTGATGCCACCAAAAAACACTTGGTTTTCAATATACTGTAGCTCCGGCAGTAGGGTCTGGATAAACACCAAGATTTAGATGAAACTGTGGTCCAATATGGACCTGAAGTTGGAGAAAGACAACTAGGTAGACATAAAAGCAGTACAGAAAATAGAGACCAATTTGGTCAGAGTTAACGCAACAGACTTATCATCACTTATCATTGCTGACACATAATGGCATCAGTCAAGAAAAGAAAGGTAGATGCTGAATGTTGAGTTTTCAAAGAAAAACTGACAAACTATTAATTTTTTGTTGAATTAAAAGGCAAGCCAGTGTGCCTTGTTTGTGGGGATGCGCTAGCAGTGATGAAGAAGGCCAATTTCGAGCATCATTACAGTTTGAAATATGCAAAACTGGATAAGTTGAAATGACAAATGCGCTTGGATAAAGTTAATGTTCTTTGATGGAGTTTTAATAATAATAATTCTTTGCATTTATATAGCGCTTTTCTCACTACTCAAAGCGCTCAGCAATTGCAGGTTAAGGGTTTTGTTTTGATGCCCAACAAACTGCTTTCATAAGACCACGTGCTGACAGGGACATAATTATGCAGGCAGGTTTTGTGGTAAGCGAGCTAATTGCTAAGAAGCTAAAACCTTATTTAGAAGGAGAATTTGTGAAGAAGTGCCTTGTTGCTGCTGCATAGCTGCTAGCATCAGACAAAGTAAAATTGTTTCAAAGTGTCTGTTTGTCTCAAAGAACCATTGCAGAGTGTATTACTGATATGGCACAAGATATTGAACACTCACTGAAAGACATCGCATGAGATTTGCAGTTTTTTTTCTGGCCTGCAATGAAACAATCGACATAACAAATACTGTCGAGTTAGACATTTTTGTGCGACTGATTACTGCCACGTTTACCATCTTAACGTATGGGCACAATTGGCACTGGCCGGGGGCCCACAATTTTTCTGATGCCTATGTATGTTTCTGTTTTGCTATCAAAACAGGGGCCCCAGCACACTACTTTTTCCCAAGGGCCTATGATTCTGTTAAGATAGCCCTGTGGGGAGGAATTGCTGTCTTTGCAAGCCATGCATGGCACTACTAAAGGTGAGGATTTGTTTGAGCAAGTTGTTTTAGCTATTAATAAATTTGAACTACCATTTGAAAAATCAGGTGGCCTTGCCATAGATGGAGTACTGCCATGATTGGCCTGCAAAGGGGATTGACGTCATTAGTTCAAAAAGAAATGAGTCATCTCAGTCTCGATCCAAGTGATTTACATACATCAAGAAAGCCTGTATGCACATTCACTGAAGCTTAACAATGTAATGGCTAATTTCCATAATCAAAATTTCATCAAAAGCAGAGGTCTAAATAACCACCAGTTCAAGGAGCTACTCAGTGAGGTTATGGAGATCTGGTCTACCGTTGTGAGGTGCGATAGCTGAGTCATACAGATATGCTCACACGGTTTTACAAACTGAGGACCAAAGTAAAAGTGGAGATGAAGGGACAGCCTATAATAGAACTTGGCCTTCTGGCCTTCATTGTGGGCATTACAAAGTACCTCTCAGAGCTGAACATCAAGCTCCAAGGTCCCAAGCAGCTCCTCAGCTCTCTGTTTTCAAATGTGAAATCATTTGAAGTGAAATTAAAGCTGGGGCAAGTGCAACTGGAAAAGGGTAACACTGTGCAAGAACAAAAGCCTGCTATGACATCTTGAATGTACTGATGAGTGTGCTAGACTCCTTCAGGCATTTGGGTAAGAGGCTTCAGGACATAAAAAGTAAACAAAAGGAACTTAACATATTTGCTATGCCATTTAATGTGGAACCAGCTGATGTATCTGACAAAATTTAAAGTGAAATCATTGAGTTGCAATGCAACAATAAACTCAAAGCTAGGTACAACAACCTACTTCTGCTTGAGGTCTATAAACTGTAGATACGTTCTGAGGATTTTCCCATTCTGAGGAGACATGCTCTGAAATTTGCATCTCTGTTTGGGACAACCTACTCCTGAGAGGAGTTCTTTTCAAAACTGATTCTTGCAAAGACTCGCATCCACTCAAGACTGACTGACCAAAACCTGGAAAACCAGCTGTGAGTAGCATCATCATCACTACGAGCTGGCATCAGACACCTCATCAAAGAGAAGCAGTTCCAGTCATCGCATAGAGAGGTTAGTGTGATATGTGTTCAGTAATTTAGTATGGCCCTTGAAGGATTTTATAAAAAATAAAATGGCCCTTCATAGGAAAATGGTTCTCCACCCCTGGCCTGGACATTCCTTGGCCCATCCTCTTAGGGGCCTCAGGTGTCTAGAAACTAATTGTCCGTTAAAGGGCCATGTCAGCCACAGGTCACCTGTTCACTATAAAGGGAAGTAGGGAGCTTATACAGGTTAATGCTACGACCTATCAGCATGGAAAACTCTTACTGTATTTCATAACATCACCCATTGACTTCCTAACAGATGACCATGTGCTACAGGACAGAAATGCAGTGTCACTTCTCCAGCTTGTGGTGTATTTTGAACTTCAGTGCTGCTCATCTGTTATTCACATACTGTAACAAGATTTCAGGAATTGAGAATAACTGAATCATGGCATGGAGGACATCATGTAAACTAATTTGTGTTTTCTATTTGATAAAATAAAGTTATGTATTTTAATACATTATTGTAATCATGGCACTAGAAAATGACAACATGTTTCTTGTTGGTTGAACGTGCAAGTAGGGGTTTAACTGTACTTTGTACACATTATAATATTTCTATTATTATATGTAAATCCCAGGAGTAAACAACTGTGGAATTTTATCCATTATGTTACAGCACAGCTTGCCCTAATGGTGGTGGTCTAGTCAGTCAGTCATTATCCAACCCGCTGTATCCTAACACAGGGTCACAGGGGTCTGCTGGAGCCAATCCCAGGGCACAAGGCAGGAACAAGTCCCCAGGCAGGGTGCAGGCCCACCACAGGGCACACCCACACACCAGGGACAATTTAGGATTGCCAATGCACCTAACCTGCATGTCTTTGGACTGTGGGAGGAAACCAGTGCACTCGGAGGAAACCCACAGAGACACGGGGAGAACACGCAGGGAGGACCCGAGAAGCGAACCCAGGTCACCTTACTGCGAGGCAGCAGCGCTACCACTGCACCACCGTGCCGCTTGGTGGTCTAGTCCCCCTGGCAATATCACATAATTTACTACCAAAATTAATCAGATCAGCTGACTCCATGAATTCTTTTAAAAAACAACTCAAAACTCATCTGTTCAGGAAGACTTTTAGCTCCACTTGACTTTACTATCCTTCTCCCAGTTTACCTCTCTGTCAGGACGCTCATGTAACCTGTATGTGTGTGTGCAAGACCATCAATTTTGTTGTCTATTATGCTTTTTTCTTCTTTTTTTTCTCTGAATTCACTGTCATAATCTTCTTTATTTATTTATTTGGTTTGTACAATGCTATATACTGTATACCCTGCCATTCTTTCTTATATTCTGCAAGTGCCTTGAGCATGGGAAAGGTGCTATATAAATAAAATGTATTATTATTAGGATGCCTTACAGCCCAACGCCTGTCTTGCACTACAATAACACTGCCTGTAGCTGCAGTTCCCACTGGGCACACTATCCTAGTTAGGATTAACAAACAAAGGCACATCATAAACACTAGAGAAAGAAAATGTAAACATTTAAAAACACTAAACATGTTAGAATCCTTAAAACTGTAATCACAAAGAAATTATCATAATGCTAATCTTGATCTTGATGTTTATCTCAATGAGATGCAATTCAGGTGTGGAACAAGTTAATAAGTAACTGCATTAGTCACCCATAGTGTCACACAGCTGCGAGATATGCTGCACTTATAGATAGTTTATAGGGTCATTATTGCCACGTCTTCAGATTACAGTGAAATTCTTCCATATGCTGATCAACATACCACATGTCGTCACTCTCTGGCACTCTGATCAGTGAGTATGAAATCTTACCTTGAAATTTCACTGTACTACTATATTCCATTTTATTCAGAGAAGAAATTTTATAGAATGCCAAAGTGTCACAGTGGTCAGCACTCCTACCTCTACAGACATTCATTCAGTTTAAACTTTCTCCCCTCGTCTGCATGGGTTTCCCACCAACATCCCAACAAAATGCATATTAATTTAATTGGGGCCGCAGGACTGGCGCTGTGTGAGTATATGTGAGCATGTCCTGGGTTGTCCAGGACTGATTCCTGTTAACAGTCCTGCCCAAACAGCTCTGGCTTCCCCTGACCCTGTAATAGAAAATGGTAGGGACTGCAGCTTTCAGCAAACCAGTACTGGAAAAAGTGAGCTTACAAAAATGTAATGAAAGAAACTGCAGATGACACCAGGAACATGCCTTTATTAAGAAACTGAACTGGAGTAAAACCTAAAGCTACTACACCCCTACCCAAGTTAAACTTGAGGCTCTCCCTATACATTATTAAATACACTATATAAAATAAATAAATAGTTATTAACATCTAGAGAATCTTCTGTAAAAAACGTATTTATCTGGATTCCACCATATTGCCTGTAAAGTTGTTCTTTTACTGCACTGCACCATTCATTTGTTCTTTACTTAAATATACTTTATCCTTTAATTGTAGCAGGTTGCTGAAATATGTTGTATTTACTGTCTATTCTGAAATGCGTTGTTGTTGGCTTTAAAAGCACCTTGTGATGGTTTGGTCTAAAAATGTCAATATAGAAACAACAGGTTGCTTGATTGATCAGGATACAGTGCCTACAGAAAAGTATTCAGACACTTTTGCTTTTTTCAAAATTTTGTTGAAGCCTTATACTAAAATCATTTAATTTTTTCTAAGGTTAAGCAGCACTCAATACTCCAGAATGACAAAGCAAAAACTGGATTTTAGAAATTTTTGCATATTGATTACAAATAAATAAAAATAGACATCCTATTGACACAAGTATTCGTACCCTTTACTCAGCACTTAGTTGAAGCCCCCTTGGCAGCGATTACAGCCTGGAGTCTTCTTGGGCATGATAAAATTAGCTTCAGACACTTGGATTTAGGGATCGTCTGCCATTCTTCTCTGCAAATCGCCTCAAACTCTGTCAGGTTGGATAACATCTGTTTTCAGGTCTCCCCAGAGATGTTCAGGTCCGGCCTGTGTCTGGGCCACTCAAGAACATTTGCAGAGTTGAACTTAAGTTACTCCTGTGTTGTCTTTCTTTGCTTTTCTTTGCTTTGTCCTGTTGAAAGGTGAACCTTTAGCCCAGGTTTCATCAGACCAGAGAATCTTGTTACTCACAGTCTGACAGTCCATTACGTGTTTTTTTGTAAACTCCAAGTGGGCTTCCATGTTTCTTATACTGAGAAGAGGCTTCCATTTCGCTACTCTTTCATAAACCTTCTTCCATCTCCCCACAGGTTCTGTGGAACTAAGTCTGAGTGACCACTGGGTTCTTGGTTTCTTCTCATAAAATGGCCCTTCTTTCCCAATTGCTCAGTTTGACCAGGTGGCCTGTTTTCTGGGAAGAGCTGTGGTTGTCCCAAACTTATTCCATTTAAAAATTATGAGAAGCTTCCATTTTTTTGTAGTCTTCCACAGATCTGTGCCACAACACAACTCCATCTGGGGTGGGGGTGGTACTCAGCCGGGATGCCCAGGAGGACCAGGGGAGGGCTTATGCCTCCTCCAGACCACGTGGGGGAGACCACCCTGGTGGCTTTGGGGACCACGGGAACCAGAGCTTAGAAGCTCAACCCTATAGGGGCCTGTGGTCACCGCCAAGGGGCGCCCAAATGCCTGAGGAGCCCTGGCCCTCAGCACTTCCACCACATCCGGAAGTGCTGGGGGGAAGAAGACCAGGGACACCCGGAGTGCTTCCGGGTGCGCAGCCAGTACTTCCGCCACACTGGGGACTGCCAGCGCAAGATTATCGGGAGGCACCTGGAGCATATCCGGGTGGGGATAAAAGGGGCCACCTCCCTCCATTCGTTGACTGGAGTCGGGTGGAAGAAGGGCAAAGTCATGGAGGATAGGAGTGGAGGCGGCCTGAAGAGAAAGGCATTGTGAGGCCTGGACTTTGGGGGAGTTGTGGGGATGTGTGGCACTTTTGTAAATATGGAGTCAGTGAAAAACGTGTGTTGGGTGATTTAAACATGTCTACCTGTCTGTGTCCGCGCCACATTCCACAATAGTCAGGTGTGTGCCTTTCCTAATCCTATCCAATCAATTGAATTCACCACAAGTGGACTCCAAATAAGGTGCAGAAACATCTCAATGATGATCAGTAGAATAGGATGCGTCTGAGCCATATTTCAAATATCATAACAAAGGGCCTGAATATTTGTGTCACTTTGATATTTCTTTTGTTTTTAATCTGTAATATGTTTACCAAAATTTCTAAAATCCTATTTTTGTTTTGTCATTCTCTGGTATTTAATGTTGCTTGATGTGGGAAAAAATTTATTTAAATGGTTTTAATTTAAGGCTGCAACATACCAAAATGTGAGAAAAAGTCAAGGGGTCGGAATTCTTTTCTTAATGCACTGTATATAAAACTGAATTTGATTTATTTATTATGCCCAAATATAAGTAGAGTAAAAATGAGTGTTGGCAAAATGAGACAATCTGATTAATAAGCAGTTTATCTTGTTTTTCTCGGCTACCAGATGGCTCTTTGTCTTAGTATGTTGATTTGTATTGATTGCATGGCCCTTGGGTGGAATGGCAGAAACAGCATAGTTGTCCACATAGAGCAGCAGCCCGGCTAAACCGGCCTCCTTGATGTACTGTCAAACCAATGGGATGTCGCAGTGTAGGGTCTCCCCTGGTTCATTCCAGTCCTGTTTAGGCACAAATCATCCCCAATCCCATCCATGACCAGATTGTCCTTTCATTTCAGCCACCTGTATCACTCCATGGTGTCTTTCTGGTAGGAGTGTTCATGCTTCTAAAACTTGTCCTCCTTCCAGAGGTTCATAAATTCTTCTTTTGACGCCTTAGATAGAGTATCAAAGCAATAGTTTCACACTCAGTGGGGTGCAAGTTATAGCAAACACTCTTGTGCAATTGGTTACAACCAGATGGTTGCAGAACCTTCAATCCCCTCACACCCCCACCACAAATTACATGCCCCAGAGTAGCACTTAGGAAAAGTTTTTATATGATCTAATAGCTTCATAAATGTGCCTGAGCACCAAATGGTGTATACAGCTTCCTTGCCAGGCTAAACAATTTAAAATTAGATATTCTTAGACATTAATAAAAAACATTATCAACTTATACAAGTTATCATTTTCTTTTATTTGACCTTTCTGAAACTCTCTGTGGCAAGTACCAGTGATGCACCTGGTTCTTACATCAATAAATGGACTGATGTGACACAGCATGTCTGTGAACTGATGCCTTATGGCCCTGGCTTCAGCCCTAATCCTTAGCTTTCCTTGTCCTTACCGTTGCCAGTGTGTGTGCTGTTCCCTTTGTTTCTTCACTTGCTGGTCAGTAGGAGCTGCTTTGCTTTCTTTGCTGTTGTTTTCATTTTTATTGTGGCTGTGGCAGGGTTGGATTCAGTTGTGCTAAGGGATACAATGCGATACACAATACAATTTATTTTTGTATAGCCCAAAATCACACAAGAAGTTTCTCAATGGTCTTTAACAGACCCTGCCTCTTGACAGCCCCCCAGCCTTCACTCTCTAAGAAGACAAAGAAAAACTTGTAGGGAAAAAAATGAAAGAAACCTTGGGAAAGGCAGTTCAAAAGAGACCCCTTTCCAGGTAGGTTGGATATGCAGTGGGTGTCAAAAAGAAGGGGGTCAATACAATACAATACACAGATTAGAAGTAATCCTTAATACAATATAAAAATAAAAATATTACAAGTATGGAGCAGAATTTAATAGTAGATAATATAACATAATATGATTTGGATTTGCTTAGAGTCCTGGAGACCTCAGCCATCAAGCTGCCTCTCTCAATTGGCCATTCCACAGGTGATATAGCACTAATCCGATGAAAGGACCCATCTACCCAACGATTCCTGTGATCCTCCATTAGGGATGACTTTACCTTAGGCAGGCAAAACAACTTGGCACGTGGGCCGTAGCACCGAGTGCCACATTTGAGTACCGAGAAGAGAAACAGAATATGTGAAAATCAGTAACAAATTATTACTATCTTATTACTTATGTTTTAGTGGTAATGACCAACAACAGAGATGCAGTTAATCAACAGCTCTAGTAAGGATATCCTAAACTGAAATATTGAGTCTTCAGCCAGGATTTAAAAACTGAGACCGAAAGGGCATCTCTTAAAGAAGCAGGAAGACCATTCCACAGTTTAGGGACCCTGTAACTAAAAGCTTGACCTCCCACTGTTATTTTATTAATCCTCGGAATAATAAGAAGACCGGCATCTTGAGATCTTAATGTGTGCTCAGGTTTGTAAATCATGATAAGTTCAGACAAGTAAGCTGGACCTTGGCCATTTAAGGCTTTATATGTTATAAGGAGGATTTTGAAACCTGCCCTAAACTTAACCGGGAGCCAGTGTAAAGGATTTAAAACTGGAGTTATGTGTTCATATTTTCTTGTTCTTGTAATAATTCTTGCAGCAGCATTTTGGATTAACTGGAGGCTGCATAAAGAACAATTTGAACATCAAGTGAACACCACATTGCAGTAGTCAATCCTACTAGAAATAAATACATTAATTAATTTCTCATAATCCTGTTTATTTGGAAAGCGCTTTATGGGGTGGGTTGGATGGCTATCTTCCTTTACACTGTAATGCACCCTGAGGGGCCCGTTACTGGGCAGAGTGATCATTTGAAAATCTTTCGATATACATGTGAATTATGCTGCACACTGACACAAATAATACCTTGTTTGCAAGTGATAGATGTCACCTTCACACTCCTAGTAATCAAATTGTTACAATATTTACTGATGACTTTTAACTTGGTAATATATCATATGTTCATAAATTGTCAAAAAAAATAAAAAATCATACTAATTATTCTGTATAAGGAATACCCAAATGTTATGCATCAATCAAAAATTCCCGACCAATGGATTTCATCTAATGAGATGAACCCTCCCACCGACTGAGCAAAGGCAAGCTATAGAGTGAAAACCAGAAACAGTGTGACACCACTCCTTTAATTTTTCATGTGCTTTCACATTTTACTTCAACACATATCTACAAATGATATATCAGTACTTAAAGTAGATTCTCCTACTCAAAACAAGTCCAAGCATATTATTTTTTACAAGGCATCAATCATGAGATATCCTCCAAGTAAGAGGAGTCATGAGGCCACCTTTGGCAAGTACCACCTCACATTTGCAGGTCATTAGTTCTGACTCAATAGGTCACCCACTCACAAACCTCATACTGTTGGATGGAGGCGACTGTAACATGTCCAATGATACGTAGATAATAAGTTAATGAGATCCTGCTGAGAATGTGCAGAGTGAAAAATGACACCATTTGAAGCAGGAGCAAACAATATAAATAGTTTTGTGTAAATGTGTAGGTGGGGTATGGGGATACTTGGGTGTAAGGGTCAGAGTTTTTATAGGATTCACTGTTTTATGTGCAATAAAATTGTTCTGAACATAGATTCACGTTTGGAAAGGTTTTGGATGGGGAAGGGGGACCCATGATGCCAAACACTGTAACTATTTATTTCTTTGCATTATCAACACGAAACATTAGACAGGTATAGTTGACATGCCTGGGAATGCCTCAGTGGTGAAAAACTGCCCTGGCATTACTTGAACATAAGATATACTGTATCAGAAAACAAAAATTTTAAAATATTACGGTGAGTGCCTGTTTTATTTTTCTAGTTTAGCAGCAATTTCTAAGTAAATGCATGTTTAAATGTAATACAAACACAGATCCTATCACATTTGAGAAGTTATCTGTCAGATTGTAGTGAAAAATTGACTGTCCTGCCTTTTTATTTTAATAATAAGCCTTTACTTTGGGTACTCCCCTTAGGTGGAAATTGCTGAAAATGAGCCAAGGGTGTAAAGGGTTTTAAATACCAACATGCTAGTTACTGTTGTGGGAGTAGAACGGGCATCCCAGCTGGGAAGGAGGATGTGTTATTACGTAGATGGGACACCAAAATGGAAGTACAGATGGGCTGGCCAGCTGGACAAGGAAATAACTTTACACCCAGCCAGACTAATATACTGGAAGGACCAGCAGTGGTCCTTGTATGGGAACCCAGTTGGGACACCTGCAGGGGTGCTTGACAGATGAAGTCTAGAAGGGCAGCCCTGTCTGGGTTTCTGGGGATTGAGAAAGGGTGCTGTCAGGGGAGGACCCCTTACTTTTCTTAGACCCCAGAAGTACACACTGGAAGACATGGCATGGCACCAGATGCACTCCTAGGTCCGACATAAAAGGAAGCCCACTGCCACAACATAGACGAGTCAGAGTCGGTGGGCAGTGGGTGAAACTCAACAGGGGTGGAGAAGGAGAGAGAATTGTTAGTTTATTGTTAATTTGTGGCTTACATCGGTACAGGATTGTGGAAAGTGTCTGGGAAAAAAATAAAAACCTGTTATTTTTATTCTATTAACCTGTGGTGTATTGCTGGGCCTCTGGCTTGGAGCTCAGTGTGGTCACACCTGTATATTACTGTCTCTAACTGCATTTTCAGAATAATTAGACAAACTGCTCCACCTAAATTAAACTTGTTATTACTAAAAGTGGTTGCATTTCAAAGAATACCTTTGTGCAATTTACAAATAAGCAGTGATAATAATAATGCTAAAGAACACTGCAAGATGGGACATCCGGAAGACACCGAGAGCTGTATAAACTTACTGTTATCTTGCCTTCTGGGCACGTGGCTTGCACGCTGCTCTTTACAGCTCAAGTTAGACTGGTGAAATTGGACTTGTTCCTGTGAAAGCATCAGCAGATCTTCACATTATGCAGTTTACTGCACATTTTTTAACGTCTTGCTCTGTTTTCCATCAGGCTTGTGGCTAAAATGGAAAATCTGATGTCCTGCAGTTATACAGATGAGGAAAACAGAGTGAGAGCTTAAAAAACTGAAACAGTTAGGCCATTGTAATGACACATATGAATAAAGAGGAGCCAGCTGAATGATTTTATTAATTTTTTTAAAAGAGCATATGCATATACTCATGTCTGAAAGGATACCAGCAATCCTGTCCCCATTCCTTCCTGGTAACTACAGAACCCAAACCAGATTGTGCATTCCCAGGGAGATGTCTAATTTTAGACTGCCCAGCTCCAGTGCCAGGCGTTCTTGGCAGTACCCTGAAAACACAAAGATTTCCAAACATTTAAAAATGCCATGCTAACCATTTATATCATGTGAACTATGTTTTCAATTACCAGTTTGTAAGCTAGAAAACAGAATGGAAAAACTGTATGTACTCTTCATCTTTCCTATATTAAGAAACTGCCTTTATTAAATGATAACTCCCAGTAGTTATTGTATGCCCTAAAAACAACTGAAAAAGAATAAAAATCTCTGTTGAAGAAACCGGGAGGGTCGGGACATCTTACTCACCAAAGCACATGGAAGAAGGGTCCTAGGCAGCATCTTTCATTGAGTCACATAATGCAGGCAGCCCTGGAGGTTCAATCCTGTTGTTCTTGTCCACCGAGATACTCAGAAGTCATTACACAGAGGAGTGTGTTTGACAGGCTGTGTTTGCCAATCTTACCAGTCTGTAACATGCGAATCATGGAGGATTGCGGGTGATTTGTCTTATTTTTAAAAATGCATGGTCTGTCACAAGAAAATGGTCCCTTTGATAGTTTATCTAGACTGCCATGTGGAGAACGGTGTCTTCATGGAGACTCATAGAACAGGACATGGAGACAGTGCTCTGATACCCATTCAGAATACATATGTTCCTCATGATGGGATGCGATTCTAGTGCTCTTATTGACAAAAACAGACAGAAAGCAGCCATGGTAGCCTTTTTTAAGGTGTGTAAAATAAACAGAGGAATACAGAAAAAGATCTGGGGTACCCACCTTATATAATTGGTAAATTCTGGCAAGTTGAGGTAAAACAAACAATATGTCTTTACGGATGTGAGTCCAAAACGGAACTGAGAAATTGGAGTTAAGATGGCCGTTATATACAGTAGGTGGCAGGCAGTAAGAGGAGGGGTCAATGGGACCGAAGGTGGTGAAAACGTTTTTGATAGGCAGGTTCATGGAGATCGGGAGCATGAGTGATGCGTCCTAGGAGGTCAATTCTTTAGATGGTCTGCAGACGGACAGAAGAGAGAGTGTTAGAATACAGCGCTAACCCCTTATTTACATTTATTCAAACATGTAAACTGTCTCCCGTGCGCACGTATGTGACAGGTGACATGTGTATCCCACGGTGGAGGAGAACCAGGCTGTTAGTTTGCCTCAAGCAAAAAACATTCTATCCAATAGAACTAGATGCAGTGTCTCTTACAGAAACTTTGACATGGTGGAAGGGGGCACAGTGAAGAATGGTAATGTTTCATATAGAAGAGGGGGTCTCATTTCCTTATTCGTAGTAAGAGGGTGTCACCTGGGAGATGGTGGGCAGCTATTAATGGTACAATACAATACAGCTTATTTTATGTGTAGCACTCTTCAAAGACTGCAGGCATTGAGCACTTTGAGCAATTCTCAGTTAAAATACAAGTCCAGATGATACTAATTACTAAATACAGAACTGGTACACATATAAATGCAGATTTGTTAAAACACACAGAGAACAAGGTAGAAACTGATTAAACTAAAACGGAAACCAACAATATCTTCCATTAATTAATTGATGAACTATGGCCAGTTGACAGCAATGAGATTAAAATTGTAGAAGAGAAAATCAAAAACATAGTCACTATTCTGGAGACCTCGGCTAACTGGCCACCTACCCCTCTCCTGTGTTTTCTGTAGTGGAGTCTGTGCTGGCCATCCAGTCTGATGAGAAAACAATGATTCCAGCGCTCCTTTATCTAAGATGACTTTTCCATACGCAAGAGAGCAGCCAGGCAATTAAGCACTGATACGAAGCGCCACATCCAGATACTGAGATAAGAAAGAGATACTAGTAGAGGAAGGTTAGTAATGATTTACAAATATTGTATTACTTATATTTCTGTACAAATGACTAACAGAGATGCACAGAGTACATTCCACATGTGTGGAGAATGGAGCTGTTGGGAGCAAGCTGGCTGTTTGAGGTGTTTGGTAGTTTCATTCATAGACACACTCAGATTCATTTATCCAGATGCGGTGACAATCGCAAGGTGTAGGGTTTCCAGCCATTTCTTCACAGAGACACACAACACATACATACCATGTAGAAGGCCTTCTGGGGAGGCAGAGTCCCGCTTAGTTTTTTTTACAGTGACATTGTGCTATGAGTTGTAACATTTAAAAATGTATTTTTTTATGTAGATACGAGGGTGGACTGAAAAAACTTCTGGAATCAGTTAATAGCACCCAAGGAGGGCATAGTTCTCCAATAGGCCAGTAGGTATCTTATGCTTACAGCCTGGTTTAATCAGTCCACCGAGTGGCATCATGCTGAGTTGATCAAGTGCTTATTTTCGGCATTTATTGTTCAATTGCACAGGTGACTTTGGCGATTTTTTTCTCCAAGCTACCATGGCAGATTTTCAGGAGGCAGTGATGCTCAGTGCCTGTCGCTCTGCCATGGATGTCAAACTGTCCACAATAGAGCCTGCCTTCCTCACCAGTTTGTCCAGGCGTGAGGCGTCCCTCTTCTTTATGCTGCCTCCCCAGTACACCACTGTGTACAAGCAGCTCCACTGACAGACTGAGAGAGATCATTCCCCCCCAACACTATGCGACTCTTCAATTCCACCTGGGGGGTAAACGTTAACATTATACAAAGTTATTGTCTGTTATACCTGCATTTTTATCACTCTTTAATTTAATATTGTTTTTTGTATCAGTATACTGCTGCTGGATTATGTGAATTTCCCCTTGGGATTAATAAAGTATCTATCTATCTATCTATCTATCTATCTACATTTTTCGACACTGATGGACTTGTTCATAAGCAGCTTCTTCCCAGTGGACAAAATTGTTAACCAGCAACATTACATTAAACTGTTTAGGTGTCTACGGGAAAGAATCAGGAAAAACCTTCTGAAGAAGCGACATACCCATATGTGGATTTTGCACAATGACAATGCACCTGCACACACCACGTTGTCTGTTGAAGAGTTTTTGATCCCCTGTATTCACCAGATGTCGCACCCTGTGGCCTCTATTTGTTAAAATTGAGGCAGAAGTGAAGAAGATTTTCTACCATGGAAGAAATCCAGGAAAATCTAGACATGTTAACAAAAGATGAGTGAAGAAAATGTTTTCAGGAATGTAAGAAGTGCTGCAACAGCTGTATTACATCTCAAGGAGAGTATTTTGAAGGTGACTAAGAGAGAATTGCTGTAAGCTTTATGAGAAGGTTTTTCCAGGAATTTTAGGTTCCCTCCTTGTTAATTTTTCTCTCGGCTTATTAAAGTGGCTTTGGGTGTTTTTGAAGATAAAGATTTAAGTCTCTTTATCAGTTTTCTTCTTGAATGTCTGCTTATCAATGTTGAATGTTTTTTCATTTCATGAAATGTTTATCATACCGTTATTTGGTTTCTGGTAAGTGGCACCATTTTGTTGAAGCACCATCAAGTTGTGATGATCTAATGATAGGGACATGGCTTTGGAAAGTGTGTGATGATTGCATCACAAATGCGATGGAAAAGCATTATCTGAGATTTGTGGATGTACTAAGAGCTGTGGTGAAATGTTGTTTCAAAAAATGTTAGCTTTTCCCTTTAGTCATTTGGTTAACATCTGGGCTTTAATGATAGTTACAGTATTTTTGCTTCCTGGTTTCAACACTTTTCAGGCTATTAAGACTTGCGATTCATTTTCTGGTCCACTTAATATACCAAGTCTGCTCAGTTCTTACTGGCAGACCACAGTGTGTGTGTGTTATGGTTACAATGAGTCTAATAGTCTTTCACAATTTTTATTCTGGGGAGACAGGGGAAGGCAAAACTTCTGTTTGTGGCATATCAAAGCAGGTTTGGTCTCCACCAAAGCCACAAGAGCCTGAAGTCCCTTGTACCATTTAATGTTGTGTACTTTAGCAGACATAAGGGATGTAACGCTTTTAACAGACCACTGGGTGAAACTCTCTAAACTCTCCGTATAGACTAAAGATTATTTATGTAACAGAAACATTCCTTAGGAGGATTATTTGTTTCCAAGCTGATGTTGCTTTTACCAAATATTTAGATCCCATTTTGCCTGGAGTTTCTTGCAAAGTATCCAAATAAACTCGTTTCCATAACCTCAAGGTCGCCAATGACATCATTGTGTGTGAGTGAGAAAGTGCTCTCCCAGGAGTCTGTGTGGGCGCTCATGTGACCAGGAGGTCCTGGTAGAAGGCGATAAAGGAGAGCCAGTGCTTGTGCAGCTGCTGCGCAGGATGGTATCAGCAGATCTCTAGAAATAACACTACCTGAGATGGCTGAATTTGCTTAACTGCATAGTCCTTTACTGGAAAAAGGGAATCAATGATCTGAAAGACCTTTCTTTGAGACAAAATCAGACTGTTTTTTGCAATCTGTTAAAATATACTGTAAACTACTGCGCCCTGCATCTTGCTCAAACAATGCTGAGCACTCAAACCCTTGCTTATTTATTTTTCTCTTTTGTATGTTTCTTCATATTTCTCATTTCCATATTAGGTCATTTGTGGAAAACACAACTTTCATATTATCTGCATGTTTTATATTTGTTTTATCACTCAGCTTTGATGCATTATTAAGTGGGTCATTTCAAGAACTGAGATGATAAATTTTGATGCCACTGTCCAAATAATATTTACTGTGTTCTTAGTAAAAATACAGTGAGATGCAAAAGTTTGGGCAACCTTGTTAATAGTCATTATTTTCCTGTATAAATCATTGGTTGTTACGATAAAAAATGTCAGTTAAATATATCATATAGGAGACACACACAGTGATATTTGAGAAGTGAAATGAAGTTTATTGGACTTACAGAAAGTGTGCAATAATTGTTCAAACAAAATCAGGCAGGTGCCTAAATTTGGGCACCACAAAAAAGAAATGAAATCAATATTTAGTAGATCCGCCTTTTGCAGAAATTACAGCCTCTAAACGCTTCCTGTAGGTTCCAATGAGAGTCTGGATTGTGGTTGAAGGTATTTTGGACCATTCCCCTTTACAAAACATCTCTAGTTCATTCAGATTTGATGGCTTCCGAGCATGGACAGCTCTCTTTAACTCACACCACAGATTTTCAATTATATTCAGGTCTGGGGACTGAGATGGCCATTCCAGAACGTTGTACTTGTTCCTCTGCATGAATGCCTTAGTGGATTTTGAGCAGTGTTTCGGGTCGTTGTCTTGTTGAAAGATCCAGCCCCGCGCAGCTTCAGCTTTGTCACTGATTCCTGGACATTGGTCTCCAGAATCTGCTGATACTGAGTGGAATCCATGCGTCCCTCAACTTTGACAAGATTTCCAGTCCCTGCACTGGCCACACAGCCCCACAGCATGATGGAACCACCACCATATTTTACTGTAGGTAGCAGGTGTTTTTCTTGGAATGCTGTGTTCTTTTTCCTCCATGCATAACGCCCTTGTTATGCCCAAATAACTCAATTTTAGTTTCATCAGTCCACAGCACCTTATTCCAAAATGAAGCTGGCTTGTCCAAATGTGCTTGAGCATACCTCAAGCGGCTCTGTTTGTGCTGTGGCGGAGAAAAGGCTTCCTCTGCATCACTCTCGCATACAGCATCTCCTTGTGTAAAGTGCGCTGAATAGTTGAACGATGCACAGTGACTCCATCTGCTGCAAGATGATGTTGTAGGTCTTTGGTGCTGGTCTGTGGGTTGACTCTGACTGTTCTCACCATTCGTCGCTTCTGTCTATCCAAATCTTTCTTGGTCTGCCACTTCGAGCCTTAACTTGAACTGAGCCTGTGGTCTTCCATTTCCTCAATATGTTCCTAACTGTGGAAACAGACAGCTTAAATCTCTGGGACAGCTTTCTGTATCCTTCCCCTAAACCATGATGGTGAACAATCTTTGTCTTCAGGTCATTTGAGAGTTGTTTTGTGACCCCCATGTTGCTACTCTTCAGAGAAAGTTAAAGGAGGAGGGAAACTTACAATTGACCCCCTTAAATACTCTCTCATTATAGGATTCACCTGTGTATGTAGGTCAGGGGTCACTGAGCTTACCAAGCCAATTTGAGTTCCAATAATTAGTTCTAAAAGTTTTGGAATCAATAAAATGACAACGGTGCCCAAATTTATGCACCTGCCTGATTTTGTTTGAACAATTATTGCACACTTTCTGTAAATCCAATAAACTTCATTTCACTTCTCAAATATCACTGTGTGTGTCTCCTATATGATATATTTAACTGACATTTTTATCATAACAACCAACGATTTATGCAGGAAAATAATGACTATTAACAAAGTTGCCCAAACTTTTGCATCCTACTCTATATTACCAGTTTATTAGTTATACCTATTGTGAAGGCTGGCCCCGGCACAGACAGACGGACATCGTTGTTTCACCACACACCATTTATTATATACAATATTTACAAAGTTTTTCCTCACGTGCACCCCCAGTGCCTTCTCGCACCGATCTCCCCAAGTCCAGGCCCACAGTCTTTTGTGCCTTCCTGGCCGCCTCCCGTCCTCTCTCTCCAGTTCCGTCTGTCTCCTCCCGACTTCCACCAATGACTGGAGGGAGGCGGCCCCTTAAATAAGGCTCCCGGATGAGCCCCAGGTGTTCCGTCTCTAGCCACGCCCAAGCGTGGCGGAAGTGTCGGCTGTCTTCCTGGCAGCTCTCCGGGTGCCACACAAAGTCTTCCCCCCGGCACTTCCTGGTGTGGCGGAAGTGCCGGGCTCCCGGGATAATTAGGCACCGGGGCGCCGCCTGGCGGTGGCCACGGGTCCCTACAGGGCTGGGCTTCAAAGCCCTGTACCCAGGCCCCTGCCTAACCAGGACGGACGCCCCACTCTGTCTGGAGGAGGCACTCGCCTCCTCCGGTCCTCCAGCGCCCCGCCGGGCTCCTGCCCCGACCGGCAACCGCACGGGATAAACCGGCATCGGGGCGCCGCCTGGCGGTGACCACGGGCCCCTACAGGGAAGGGCTTCCATGCCCTCAACCCGTGGCCCCCAACAGAACCAGGACGGACGCCTCGCGGTGTGGAGGAGGCACAAGCCCTCCTCTCGCCCTCCAAGGCGCCCCGGCCGGGCTCCAGCTCCGGCCGGCGACTGCATGGGATCAACCGGCATCGGGCGCCGCCTGGCGGCAACCACGGGCCCCTACAGGGTAGGGCTTCCATGCCCTCGACCCGTGGCTCCCAATAGAACCAGGGAGGACGCCCTCCAGCCCTGGCTTCCGCGGGCTCCAGGGGCCACAGTGCCCCACCGCTAGCGAGGACACGTGGGTCCAACGGCACAACCCGAAGGGCAGCACGCCCCCAGCGAGGGTCCTACTATGTCCCCAGGGTCCAACACGGCACCCTGGGACATCCGTCTTCGGCACCCTCGCCGCGCAAACGCCCCTGTGGTCTGCGCCGCCCGCCCCGCTGCTCCCCAGCGGGTCACTGTAGGCCTCCCGGCGTGGAGCACTCCTGAGCGCCTGCTTCCAGGCGGGCAGGTCCGCCGACGCCGGGCCTCAGCGCTCGTCGGGGCTTCGGGCCTGTAAAATAAAGGAAAAGAGGGCCAGAAGCACAGCCAGGACACTCATCCCAAGCGCCCGCCGGTCTCCGTGACGACCGTGCTCCTGCCCCCTCCGACAGCCCCCAACTTGCCTGCTGAAGTCCTCCGCCGCAGGTTCCATGCCCGTCCGCTCGTCGGCCTCGGCACCGCCTCGCAGGCAGCTCGCCCATCCGCCCAGGGATCTCCTCTGCCCGCACAGAGGACGGCCCTCCGACGGACCAGCGCGCAGCGCCAGCGCTCTTCCTATCGGAGGAACCGCATTCACCCTTCGGTTCCTCCTTCTTTTCTTGACGCGCTGACGGTCTGGGTCTGAGCACAGCGAAAGCTCAAATCCAGCCCCGTCTGCGTCCAGGCAGAGCGACAGGAGACAGCTGCAGGCTTGAGCGCAGGGCGCTAGGACCCAGGGCACTCAGCAGCCCCGATCCTACCAGCCCCTGCATATTCAAGCTCCTCCGCGCTAGCTGTCTGCGCCGCCGATCCGCTGTTGGGAAGTTGCCTACTGGAGCCGCCGTCCCGTAATCGGTCACGCCATGTTCGCGAACCCCCACTTGCTCTACGGAACGGCAACACTCACCACTCCCGCCGTGTTCTGCCTGCCTCCGTTCCAGCGCCGCCGATCCTCCGTCTCACTCGGTGGCTTTCTCGACGCCGACCGCCATCTCCATCAGCTGCTCACACTGAGCGGCGAGAACACGAGCAGTTCCTCTAAAGGCGGCTTGGCGGGCGAAGGGACTCCTCCGACACCGCGCCGAGCCGCTGGTGGAGAGAGAGACAGACGCGTCGGTGGGCTTACCTGTTCATCAGCTCCACGCGACGCCTGCCTCCTCTGGGCCACTCCCTCTGGCCCAATCGGGTTCTTCTCTGACACGAGACTGGCATTCCTTGGGCCCGCCTCTATCCAATCATCGGCGGGCACACAAGACACACCGCCAATCCTGCCTGTCAGCGGGCGGGACCTCCGCCCGCGCCATCTTGTCTCCCCTGTTCTGGCTGCGAGGCGTGCCTCTTCGCCGCACCGCAGCTGCGGCTTCGATTTCGCGGCCTCCTCAGCGGCCGTCGCCGCTGCCGACAGCCCGTGGCCCGCGTGCTCCTGCCACAGACGCGGATCCGTTCGCCTCTCCCTGCGGAGAACAAGGTACATCCAACCCGCAGGGCAGGGTACTCACCTCCCGAATCCCGTCGTGCGAGGCCCCTGCCTCGGTTTGGCCTTCAGCGGCAACGCCGCCTGGCTGTACATCTCACCAGCGCGTCTCGGAGCCCGCTGCGCTCCAGCGAGGCCCGCTCCTCCTCCGCACCCGGGGATGGCCTCTCTTCAGTCCGGCGGCGGTTTCCGGGTAAAACGCTCCCGCGGGGCCGTGCACGGGCCGCTCCCGCGGCCAGTGTGTGTGGTCCGCTGCTGCGCCGGGCCGTTCACAGACATTTTTGATACAGGTCCCCGCCTTGCACCAGGCGGAGCATCCTGCCGACTACGCCACTGTGAAGGCTGGCCCCGGCACAGACAGACGGACATCGTTGTTTCACCACACACCATTTATTATATACAATATTTACAAAGTTTTTCCTCACGCACCCCAGTGCCTTCTCGCACCGATCTCCCCAAGTCCAGGCCCACAGTCTTTGTGCCTTCCTGGCCGCCTCCCGTCCTCTCTCTCCAGTTCCGTCTGTCTCCTCCCGACTTCCACCAATGACTGGAGGGAGGCGGCCCCTTAAATAAGGCTCCCGGATGAGCCCCAGGTGTTCCGTCTCTAGCCACGCCCAAGCGTGGCGGAAGTGTCGGCTGTCTTCCTGGCAGCTCTCCGGGTGCCACACAAAGTCTTCCCCCCGGCACTTCCTGGTGTGGCGGAAGTGCCGGGCTCCCGGGATAATTAGGCACCGGGGCGCCGCCTGGCGGTGGCCACGGGTCCCTACAGGGCTGGGCTTCAAAGCCCTGTACCCGAGGCCCCTGCCTAACCAGGACGGACGCCCCCACTCTGTCTGGAGGAGGCACTCGCCTCCTCCGGTCCTCAAGCGTCCCGCCGGGCTCCTGCCCGACCGGCAACCGCGACGGGATAAACTGGCATCGGGGCGCCGCCTGGCGGTGACCACGGGCCCCTACAGGGTAGGGCTTCCATGCCCTCGACCCGTGGCTCCCAATAGAACCAGGACGGACGCCTCATGGTCTGGAGGAGGCACAAGCCCTCCTCATGTCCTCCTGGGCGTCCCGGCGGGGCTCCAGCCCCGGCCGGGGGCCACACTATCTAGTAGCATGTCACACCACCTCTGAGCACAGATTGTACAAAATGCATTGTTCAGAAATGTTGGACAATACTGCGATGATTAAATTTGCTTAATTGCTACAAAGTGAATGACTGGATAATCTTACTGTGAACATCCATCATTAACACATCCTAAAGATGCTTGATACAGTTGAAAACGGATGTCTGTGCAGGTCTCTGAAGCAGGAAAAACCATTCAGTGATGATATGTGCCTTGTAACACGGTGCTTTATCATGCTGGAAGTGTTCATCAGAGCGTGGATAAACTTCGGCCATGAAGGAATGGACTTTTTTAGATATGTGTTGCCTTCAATGAGTATCAGGGCTCTAATGTGTGCCAGGAAGACATTCCCCTCACCATTATACTGTTGACCCCAAACAGGATGACTTTGTGGACTTGTGTTTCTTGTGCCAAATTCTGATCCTTCCTTTGGTTGACACAACTCTTATCACTCCTCAACAGTACAGTTTTGATGCTTCTGTCCCTGCTAGAGATGCGTTTTCTTGTTTCATACTGACAAGATCAGCACCTGGAGTGGTCTTTGGCTGTTATAGCCTAATCTAGACAAAGTATGATAAGTAGTGGACTCTGAGATGGCATTATGCACACCATGTTAAGTCTCGTGTCATTTGCCTTGTTGTGGTCCGTCTGTTTGCTTGTAATATTCTCACCATCCTCCTTTTGTATTAAGGGAAAATTGATTCAAAACTGAAGCTCAGAAGCACTTCTTTAATCAAAGAGTTTAATTAAAGAGTCTTTGAGTTTCCTGTTGATATACAGGCTGGTAATTCACAAAGGAAGTATTTAACAATAATTAGCAAAATGAATGTTTTGAGCTAGTGACTGCATAAAAGACATATGGATTATGCAACACAATTACTTCCGGGCTAGGTGATAACTTAATCTCTCACCATCTTCCCACATCGTCTCCTGCTCGGCACCCATGGTACCCAGTGGGGCTGTGTTGCCGAACTCCATGTTCCATAGTGCCCTGGGGGAATCTCGGGCACTGTTGCAGTCCAGAGAAGCTGCCACCTAGCGTATTGGGGGAGGCAGTGTCCTAAAAAAGCTATCTATCTATCATATAGTGCCTTTCAAATCTATCTATCACATAATGCCTTTCAAATCTATCTATCTATCTATCTATCATATAGCGCCTTTCATATCTATCTATCTATCAATCTATCTATCATATAGTGCCTTTCAAATCTATCTATCTATCTATTTATCGATCATATATCATATAGTGCCTTTCATATCTATCTATCTATCTATTATATAGTGCCTTTCAAATCTATCTATCTATCTGTCTATCATATAGTGCCTTTCATATCTATCTATCTATTATATAGTGCCTTTCATATCTATCTATCTATCTATCTATTATATAGTGCCTTTCATATCTATCTATCTATCTATCTATTATATAGTGCCTTTCATATCTATCTATCTATTATATAGTGCCTTTCATATCTATCTATCTATCTATCTATCTACTGTATGTGTGCTACTCTCAATCCCTGAAAAGCATCCTGTAATGTAATGCTGCTCAGTGTTTTATGGAAGAGATTGTGTGATGAGATATGCTTGGTTTAGAGCAGACATCACAATTTTTATTCAGTGCACAATTTCTGTTTCATTGTAGGGTATTTCAGCATTTCAATTAGAAGCTTATGAAGGCAAATTTAAAAAGGTTTACAACACAGGGAACAGAGGACTAAGTGAATGGCATCTTCTTGTTCTTAATTTTATTTTCTTTAAGAAACAAAACATTACAACAAAGCACAACTAAATCAAGTGAAAACAGTAGACGAAGCACACTATATGTCCTTAAGATACTCCATGAAAATCAGCAATCAACATCCACCCAACAAAGAAAGCCCGGTCTAAAATGAGGATACTTGAATGGCATCCTTAAGCACTTTGCCAAACACATCAGCAGAGCTTTCTCGTTAATACAGTGCAAGAACAAGCAGGTCAAGGGACTGGACCAGAGAGTCACAGGGAGCTGGTGATGTGAGGTGCGGGAGGCCAACCTGCCTGAATAAATCTAGTTTGTGGAAGGCAGGGTAACAATCAGCGCTTGGAATATAAATGCAATGCACACCGAATTTGGAAGAATTAATTTGCACACTTTTATGATGACATATCAATTTTATGTATTTATTTTTTGTTACTTCACAAAATAATTATTTTTATTTGTCTCAAATACATTTTCAGATATCTCAAATTGACCTTGCATCCATTTCAAGTATCTGAAAATCACCTTTTGCAAATGTTCCTATTCTTAATGGAATGTCCTTTCTATTTTAAGAAATCTCAAAATGAATCTGAGATATTTCAAAATACACAGGAAGTGATGCATTTTAGCTATCTGAAAATGGGCAGGAAGTTATTTTGTAACATCTCAAAATGTGCTGAACTTACTTAAAGATATTTTGAATTGCATTTTGAGTTATCTCCGAAGTGCGTATCATTTCAAGATATCTATTGAAATCTAATTGTGATAACCTAAAATGTATTTCAGATACCTTGAAATAGATATATTTTCAGATATCTGTAATTCTTTTGATATATCATAAATGCAGTTCCAGTTATCGTAATATGCATTTTAAGATGTCCCTAAATGTTTATTCGACTGGCCATAGTATTGCTTTCTATTTGGAATGACTGTCTGTATTTTTTGCTCTGTTTCTTAGATTATTTTCCTGGATTGTGTATTGAGACTTGATTGATGTGGACTGCACGTTTAGGTAACTCCTTTTTTGTTCTTTTGACCGTTTCCTTGTACCTTTCTACTTTTATAAAGGACGCTCCTATATAACGATTCCTTTGTTCAGTCTGTCTCTTCAAGTTAAAGCTTTTTTTACAGTTTCCTTTCTCTTGCGCGAGACATCATAGAGATTATAAATTTGAGTTTAAGGTCAGTGGCCCTGGCCTAGTGTGCTGGCTAGTTTGGACAGACCAGTGGAGATCCTGACATGCTCTTGTGCTTATTTGCAGGCCGTTTTTGGTCCTGACTCCATTTCTTAACAAGCACATTTACAAATTTCTCTTTACTATAGAATACTAATTATAACAATACTGTACATTTGCTTATACAGCTTAAACATTTTTCTTAGTACAATAAATATATAAAAATGTTCATCATGCCCTAATACTTCATAAAATATTTTCATTGCAAGCTGGTTTGACATTATTTTATTGACCCAAAAGTCTAACTTTACTGAAAAAGAGTCATCTATTATCAACTATTATCCAACGTGGGTATTATGCAGAGGGCTACAAATCCAATTTTTCAGAAATAACCAAAGGTGCCCCCCAGGGCTCCTTTCTGGGTCCCACTCAGTTTTCTGTTTTTATAAATGATCTGGGTAACGACATTTAAGCAAAAATACATCTCTACGCCGATGATACTGTTATTTCTACTTGTGCTTCTTCTATAATGCAGGCAGTGAAAGAGCGTCAGACTGTGTTTCAATCACTACAGACTGCTTTGTTGAGCCTAAAATTGGTTTTAAGTGCTCAGAAAACAAAGCTTGTGGTCTTTTCAAAAGCTCATTTGTAGTTGTTAGAATTAATTTTGGATTTTCACAATCGATGGGAAATCTATTGAAAGGGTGTCTTCATATAAGTATCTGGGAATATGGATAGATGATAAACGTTTATTCAAAGTACATATAACTACTGTACATTAGTTAGGAAACTGAAAGTGAAGATTGCTTTTTATTTTAAAAATAGATCTTGCTTGACTTTCAAAGCCAAGAAAAACCTTGTGGAATCTACTTTTGTGCCTGAGATTGATCACAGTGACATATTGTATATGCATGCATCCTCATCTACAGTTATCTTACGGAGCCTTGATTCAGTGTACCATATATCTCTGCGTTTTATTACAAATGCACAGTCTCTTACTCGTCATTGCATTTTTTATGATTGGGTTGGTTGGACATCATTGACCACTCACAGACAACAACATTGGTATATTTTTTATCTTTAAAGCAATTTAGGGTAAACCTCCAGCTTACCTACTCTATCTTAGTTCTGGTAGTTACCAGTTACACTCCTCCAAGTGGTTGCATTTTCTTGTACCCCGGGTTTTCACCCATCTGGAGAAAACTGCATTTTCTTTTTATGTATCATGGACCTGGAATAATTTGCAGAAAGATCTCAAATTAGAGACATTAATATATCCAGTGATGAATTTAAGGGTATTGTAAAGAATGTAGTGAAGAAGACATATAGTTGTTTTTCTTAAGGGGTCAGCGTGGATATGTACAGTAGCTATTTAATTGTGGAGACTGTGTATTATATTGTATTTGCTGTATGTTACAATATATATGCTTACACTGAATATACAGTGGTGCTTGAAAGTTTGTGAACCCTTTATAGAATTTTCTGCATAAATATGACCTAAAACATCATCAGATTTTCACTCAAGTCCTAAAAGTAGATAAAGAGAAACCAGTTAAACAAATGAGACAAAAATATTATACTTGGTCATTTATTTATTAGGGAAAATGATCAAATATCATTTTAGTAGTAGAAGGACTTGGGTACACCGTCTTGGCAGTATGGGGCATGAGGCTGGTGTTTGATGTGCACTATTAGTGGCAAAAGACACAACAATACCTGCTCTCTACGTAATAGTAGTGAGTATGAATGAGCACTCTGGACAAATCATGATTTTGACATTAATGCATGAACCTGTCGTAAGAAGGGGCCTGAGCTGCCTCGAACGCTTGCATATTGTAATCTCTTCTGTTAGACAATAGCAGGTTTAATTTTGCTTGACTTCTTATTGCACTAATAATAAAAAGATTAGTTTTTTATGTGGTTAAGAAAATAATTTGTCCTAGTTCATAACCCATAATATGCATAAAAAGACAACTTTCATGGGAAACAGCGCATTTACACCCAACCTGGATCTGCTTTTCCTTACTATATTAAAGCTGGAGATTTTCCCCATTATTAATACATCACTCTAAGATCATATTCTCAGAGGAAGGTTATAAAGTTCAGGGTCAGGGTGACTGGCCTGTCTATGCTCCATTTTAAATTAATATATTTTTAAGGACAAGCTAAAGACTGATTAGTACCCGGGCTTGGCTGTTGATTCATTATTTAAAAGGGAAAACTGAGAAGTGTGTACATCTTTGGCCTCTTTCCTCAGGGCTTTTCCCAGAGGCTGTAGATGTAATATACTGTAGCACTCAAACAGACCTTTAAGAGGCCCTTTCCTAGTCAGCACTGCCACTACACACGGGGTTAGCAAGAATTGAAACAAAGTTGGAATATGGACCCTTGGGAATTAGGAAGGCCCCAAAGACTTGCATAAAGACACACTGAGGAACAACAGAAAACTATTAGACAGGAAAGTCCTGATAAGAGCTATTCTTGTAAGTTTTCCAGTTGTTTCCTGTGGTGCAAAGCTGAAGTCACCCTCTTCACAGTGGATGCCCAGGTCCAGCATTTGGCAGTTTATTGATTGCCACCTTGTACTATGACAAAAGTGGAGCCCTTTATGTCTTTCAGCCTGTCTGTCTCAAAATCCACCAGCAGTTTCCTCAGACCAGGCTTAGTGGGTTGGAAAGAAACACTCACCACCACTTTTTGTCCAGCTTTGATCTCTGAATCTCTGAAAGGGAAAAAGAAATGCATTTTTTAATACCTGAAGAAACTGAACCTTACATCTGTTGCAATTTCCCCTTGGAGAAGGAACCCATTGCATCTACAACCAACCTGAATCTTCCTCATTTAATTGGTCAAGAGTCCTGTCTTTAATTCAAAAACTGCCATTCCCATGAGACTTTAGGTTTCCTGTTTTTGATGTACACTGGTAATTCCAGAAATATAAACTTAATAAATTACCAATAACTGTGTGTTTTCCACTTTTTGAGTATACAGCTGGATAACTCACACGTGGATTATGCAACATGAGTAACGTGAGTTTTTTCCATGGACATTTTTTTACATTTCCATTGCACACCATTGGTCACTATTGGCTTCTATTATATCTTAAACTTTTTTTTTCTCTACACTCCACATAACTACAAACTACATGGCCTCTGCAACATATAAAAATAACACATTTTGGGAGGAGTATTCCTTTAAGAGGCATTTGTATTTGTGCAGTAATACAAAAGGCTACATTCTTATATCAGTCTGTCACCTTGGCACTCCCTTATTAGACAGAAAAGTTACCCTCTGTCACAGCATTATCATTTTGAATGTTAGTGAAAACACATTTCTATACATATTTGATACAAAAATTATTTTAATGTTATGAAAATATTTGGTTTGTTATATTGATAATCGGGCCACTATATTGAGCTTCATTTTGAGTTGCAGTCACTGCCATTTTGTATTCTTTTCCACCCACCAGGTGTACAGACAGTTATAGAAAGTTTTTCTGCAGTTATTTACCATATTACCATTATTAGTATTTAAGAAGCAAGAGGTGTTAAATGCATGTTTCTTGGATATAGATGTTTAATAAATAAATTATTGTGAAAACATACTGTACATACATGTAGCCACCCAAATTTTAAAGATATACAGTGATCCCCTGCTGTATCGCGGTTCAGTTATCGCGCCACTGCTATATCGTGGAAAAATTCAATAAGTACATCCTACCTGTAGTGTACTTTGCAGCCAATTCATAACAAAGCATATGGTTTTCAGCAGACAAAAAATTTCACGTTACAGTACCCAGATGATTTCTTACAAGGCCCGTTATTGGCTGAAAGAGGAAACTTAACCAATCAGAGTGAGGTTTTCATTCTCTTGGGCTCTGATTGGCTGCTGCTAACGTGGTGTAATCTCGCAAGAACAGCGAGCGTGGGTCACCGACACATCTCAGTTCTCTGCGTATCACCTACCTTGCTTGTGGTCTGATTGTTGTGAGCAAACTTTTTGTGAACTTTTCATTTTGTTTTAATCCCTACGATGGCTCCCAAGGGTCCTGCATCTTCTAAGAAGGGAAGGAAAGAGTTACGTGGATGTTGCTCGCCATTACGGCTTGAATGAATCCACAGTATGCTACATTATTATTATTATTATGTTACTCATATCCTCTTAGCCCAACATGCACATATCATATGTGTTTACAAAGTGTGTTTTAATAAGTTTACATGTGTTTAAAGCGTGTGGGAGGGGTATTTTAAGGCTTAAACTATAAAAAAAATATTTATTTATATGGTCTTTCTATATTGTGGATTTTCACCTATCACTGATGGGTCTGGAACGTAACTTCAGCGATAGGCGGGGGTTCACTGTATTTCTATATATTCAAACAATTTATTTCACGTCTGTTCTCCATTATGATTAGGTGTAACAGAACTGACAATTTTGGCCTACAGATATATTATGTCACCATTAACTTTAATCCATGAAAATGCAACAGTTAGTAGTGATATATTGGAGAATTGAATTATAATACTTCACATATTTCAAAATAGAAACAGGTAATATTATTGTATCGTGATCTTTTTTATGTGACACTGTAGCATAAGGTCCCTGGCCATTCTTATCCTCATTAAACACCATCACTCAGAGCCATTCCTAGGCTGTTCCTGAGGGATGTTTGTTATTCCTGATATTCACTAAGTCAAATGTCAGTCCCTCCACTTCTCCACCACTAGACCTTTGTTAGGCTCCTGACCAGCTCCTATCTCACTTTCTCTTTCTCCTCTCTCAACTCCACACTCAGTATTTATGTAAGTGGTGACTTTAAAGGTTATTTCCAGGTACACAGGTGGCTCTATTCACCCTATGCATTACCTTTGTATTTTCCTGGAAATACCTCCATAAATTTAGATTAGAATTTCCAGATTCAGATAAGTAAAATCAGAGCTGGAATGATGTGAAGAATACACAGGATCAAAGCTTGATAGATTTACTGGAGTCAGACAGTTCAATACTCCAGAATCTAACTCTGAGGGGATGGCAAATGAAAATGGCTGTATGTTGTATAGACGAAAATGAATTACTGGGAGTCATTTCCACCATAATAAGAAAATGCAAGAGCTTTCAGAAAACGAGCATCTGTTTAGTTCACATCCTTCTACTCAAACTGGCAGCCATGTATTTTATTTTTCTAACTAAGTTAAATAAAAATCAGAACAACATTGATGGTGTGCTCATTCAGATTTAGTGCTATAGGAATGGCAGGCTGTTCCCAGACTACTAGCTAGGAAAAGCTATGCACTGTTCAGGTCTAAGTGTCTTGTATGGTGTGTGTTTTATTTTTCATAATCTTTATTTAGTTTTCTTTTAATGAATCAGTCCACAGTAGACTTCCATTGGGACTTTGCTATCCTTAATTGTAACTGTAACACGGCCCAGAGTTTCCTTGTGTCACGGCACACACCAATGACTTTATCTCTAGCTTTGCTGGGACAATCTGTTCCTGCCTCAGAATCTAGAAAGGCAGATAAGCCTCTTCCATGAGATGCAAACATACAGGGCTGAAGCAACAGTGCAGTGAAATTCTTATAAAGGTATAATAATTAATTCGACTTTATGCACCTGTTAATTTCACTACAAGGTCATAGAGAGTCAGAGGCTTTCCTAGTTTCATTAGCAACAAGCTAGGACCCCCCGTCCCTGATCAGGATGTTAATCTATTGCAGTGCAGAGTAGCACATACACATCTACAGCACACTAACTACATTTGACCACCCTGTTAATTCACTACACAAGTGATTTAGCAGAAAATTAAGTGATGAAGAAAAGGCCACAGAGAGAACATACACACCCCAAAATAACAGACAGCTCAGCAATGGAACTGAAGTCCTTGAACCACTCATGGCCCCCTCACTGGATGAATTTAATTTGGAAAGATCTGACTAACGTATGCAGGTTTAGACAGCAGGAAAAGATCTGCTGAAAGCTCTGCAAATTGTGAAGTCTGAGTAATGCTGTTATGTGCTTGCAATGCATGCAGTGCCTTCAGAAAGTACTCAGACTCCTTCATTTGTTTCAAATTTTGCTATTTTGCAGCCTTATGCCCAGATTGACAAACAGAAAACAGGAATTTAGGAAATTTATTAAAAGTGAAAAGGTGAAATATCACATTGACATGATTACTCAGTCCATTTGTTGTGACACTTCATATCTGGCACAGGTGCATCCCATTCCATTCATCATTGTGGAGATCTTTTTATGCCTTGTTTGGAGTCCACCTGTGGTCAGTTCAATCGAATGGACAGGATTAAGAATGGCACACACCTATCTATTGAAGGTCCACAGCTGACAATTTGTAGCAGACCAGAAAACAAGCCATGAGGTCAAAGGAATTACTTGCAGAGCTTAGACACATTATTATATCGGGGCTGCATTCTGGCTGCACCATTCAAAGTTCCCAAAAGCACGCTGGCCTCCAAACTTGAATGTAAGAAGCTTAGAACAACCGTGAATCTTCCTAGAACTGGCTTCCTGGACAAACTGAGCAAGTGTGGGAGAAGGAGTTTGGTAAGAGAGGTGACCAAGAACCAGATGGTCACTGGAAAAGCTGCAGAGAACCTGTGTGGAGTATGGCGAAACTTCCAGAAGGGCAACCATCACAACAGCAGTTCACTAATTTGAATTTTACTATAGTAGAGTCCGCAAACAATACATGAAAGCCCACTTAGAGTTTGACAAAAGGCACTGAAAGGACTCTCAGACTATGAGAAATAAAATTATCTCATCTGATCAAACCAAGATTACCATGTTACCATCTTGTCAAGGGGAAAACCAAACACCGCTCATCACCTGTGCAATAGTGAAGCCTGGCATTGGCAGCTGTTGCTGTGAGGTTGTCTTTCAGCAGCAGGGACGGGGAGAATAAGTCAGGGTTCAGGGAAAGCTGATCAGAGCATAGTACAGAGATATCCTAAAACCAAACCTGCTATGGAACACTTTGGACCTCAGAATGGGCTGAAAAGTCACCTTCTAACGTGTCCAACACCCCAAGCATAAGAGTGTCATAGGGACAACTTTGTGAATGTTCTCGAGTGGCCCAGCCAATTAGTCTCGCTGGCTTGACATTAGCTGTCCACTAACGGTCTCCGTATAACCTGACAGAGCTTGAGAAGATCTGCAGAGAACAATTGCAGAAAATCCTCAAATCCAGGTGTGTGAAGTTTATCATGTCAGACCAAAGAAGGTTGAAATTTCCGCCAAAGTTGCTTCAACTATGTACTGAGTAAAGGGCCTGAGTATTTGTGTTCATGTGATATTTCAGTTTTTTATTTTAATAGTTTTTAACCACTTCGCATCTCTGCCACTTGCGTTATGAAGAGTGGGGCTGAACACATGGTAAGGAGATGTAATTGCTGCTTCGAGACCTCCACTTAAATGGTGATGCAATGGGAAACAAATACATTTTTTTTTTACCTCCTCTTTGCTCGATCAGCTTCTGGCCTGCTGCTGCTGCCGTGCTGTGTGATCTGCGTGTCGCACAGTGCTTTGAACATTTAAAAGCCTGTACAGCAGCTGTCCTTTTGTCTCACTGCCTTGTTTCTCAGGACGTTAAAGTGTCTCCAAGAAAATCACTCTCGTCTCCTTCCAAGACTTCCAAGATTTTTTTTTATAATAGAAAGAAATGTACAAAAATTCCTGAAATCTTGCTTCACTTTGTCATTCTGGGAATGTTGCTTGAGGAGGAAAGAAAAGTAATTTAAATGATTTTAGAAAACACTGCAACGTAACAAAATATGAAAAAGTGAAGAGGCCCGAATACTTTCTGAATTCACTGTATGTGTGTTTGCATTTACTGTATTTGCATTAGCTGCTGTTTCTAAAGCAGAAAGAGTTTCACAGCGGACACTGAGAGATGTTTAGAGGTCTTATGGGTTGTCATAGCAGCTGAGTGAAAACACTCTCACTTCAGTTTAAAGAAAGTTCCTATAATATGCCTGCTTTTTCCTAAACGTCAGGAGAAAAACCAGAAAATGTGTTCATACATACATGTCATAACACCGTTGGCCTGGCAGCAGACACCACAAAGGCCATGAGGGAAATCTGAGGTTTGTCACTGACATCTGGTGGTAGCATTGGAGAATTGGCCAACTAGAAGAGCAAATGCATTTTTGGATCCCTTCTATTTGCTATGCTCTTGTGAACTTTCTATGCATGCTTTGGTTCCTTCTGCATTCCTAACATTTGCATAAAAGGTTCGTCTGCAGTTCAAAACTAACCAAGTGTGCTTGTGTCTGTGAGACTGTGGGTAAATAAGAGTGGAAGTGAGAACATAAGAAATTTAATAAATGAGAGGAGAGTGTTTATTTAGTTCTTGAAGCTCATTTGTTTAGTTAATAGCCAGGCTGAGCGTGTTGCTTTATGTTGTTTCTCAGAGGGCTTGTGCAATAGCTAAGACCATAATGAGCAGCAGGGGAAAGAAAACATAATGACTCCATTGCAGTGTAATGTGCAGCATAGTTTGCAAAAGAATGGAAATGTTAAAGTAAATACATCAAATACAATAAACAGCTTCTAAATCTACTGTCTGGTGAACTGTAGGAAATGTGTGGGTGCAGGGGTGACTTGGAGGAGACTTGATGCTGACTGTTTTTCCTTTTTTTTTTTTTTTTTAATTTTGTGGAAATTAAAAAAAAGGACAACCCAGTTAAGAGAAGTTGTTATCAAGAAGGCCAGCTGTGCAGCCTTCATTCTAATTATATCCTCTCCTGTCTCTCACTTCCTATCTCTGTATAATGTCAAATATTTCTTTTCCACATAAAGGAGGAGAGAGGCATCTTACTGTTTGAAAATCCCATTTTTAAATGGTCTTATAGAGTCTTACAGAGCTGGACCCTGTCCTTGGTAATAACAGAAATGAAAGGTTACTCTACCAAAAGCAGTAGTGATCTCTGTAGTCCTTTGTTAAAATTTATAGCCAAATGGAAACAATACTCTGAAGACTAATAGGTCCTGATTTTACAGAATGAAAGTCTGCTTGGTGCCTTGCACAAACAACCCAAATACACAGTGCCAGTCATACGCCTGGACACACCCAGAAATGTTCTTATTTTGTTAAAATCAATACCTTTTCTTATCAAAATACATTTAATATAATTTAAAAAATACTGCCCAGACATTGCTAGTGTTGCTAATGGCTATTACTGCTTGAAATTAGCACCATTTTCAGCAGCCATTCATTCCTTCAGTGTCCTAATGGTCAACTCCCTTAGCTTTTCCTTCCTGAGTTAATCGGTTATTAGAGAAACCTTTCTAACTGCATGAGCACCCCTTAAACCTGATATTCTGTACACTTGGGTTAGAGGTATTGGTATTGGAATCCCTCAAGTTCAATTCTGGGATCAAAAATGGTCAAACGAAACTGCTTTCTTAAGAAACATGTCAGTCTATTGTACTTCTGCAGAATGAAGGTTATCGCACGTCAGAGACTGCCGAGAAACTGAAGATTTCATACAAAGGGGTCTATTAATGTCTTGAGTGAAAGAAGGCAAACTGGATCTAGTCAGGAAACTAAAAGAAGGGGAAGGCACAGATGCGACACCGCGTGAGAGCATAAGGACATCAGAATGTGTAGTTTGAGAAACAAATGATTTTAAGGCCATCGGCTGACTTCTTCCTGAAATGCACACCAAATACCAGTGTTGTCTGTAGCAGAGAGAAAAGATGACTCCAGGATACTAACCGTAACATGCTTCTCTAGTCATCCTCCATTCAATATCTGTGTTCTTTTGGCCACGATAATCCTTTCTTACAATTTGCCTTTTTCAGATCTGGCTTTTTCTTTGAACCCTCTGCCTGTTGCCTAAGGAGCTGACCATGCGGACACTGAATGAATGGCTGCTGAAAATGGGGCTTGCAGTCATACAGTATATGAATAATACTGTAAACTAAAAAACAGGTATTTCAAGCAGTAGTAACCATTGGCTATATTTTTAAATCAGATTAATGGCATCTTCATAATAAAAGAAATATATTTAAATCAAAAACATGAACATTTTTGGGTTTGTCCAGACTTTTGACTGGTATTGTGAACTGTAAATATGACTGTGACCTTTGCTTTATGAGCTGGCATGGTTAGATTTGTTACCTAGTTCAGAAAAGCCAAGCAAAATGACACCTTTTATTGGCTAACTAAAAAGATTACAATATGCAAGCTTTCGAGGAAGAAGGGGCCCGAGTTGCCTCAAAAGCTGGCATATTGTAATCTGTTTAGTTAGCCAATAAAAGGTGTCATTTTGCGTGGCTCATGAAGGCTAACACAGTACAACACCCTAGTATTACCTAGTTCAGTTGACAATGGTAATGGGCAGTCTGTGCCACTAGGGGGCAGCATAAGGTAGCAAGTAGGCATGGCTAGACTGACTACTTCGTTCAACTAACATTTAACAGTCAATCATTGCAGCTAAAGGACAGAATAAAGTTAACAGCATGAAGTATGTGAAGAGCCTATCGTTCAGTCCACAGTTGGTGGAGAGCAGCAATAAAACAAGGGATATATGAGAAACAGACAAGAGTTCAAAAGAATTGTGGGGATTTGTTTTTGTGATTTCAAGTATACTGTGTATGCTGTCTTTATTGCACGGACCTCCTCTGTTCTGTGTATTATGTCAAATTCCCACAGACAAACTAAATAAGTACTCTTAGATGTAACAGCATCACCATTTTGTGTATTTTATGATTGTTCTGAAGGTGTGTGCGTGTTGGGCACATGATGAATGTGCCATTTGGCCAGTGGCGCCATATTAGTCATTTAAAATAAGATGACCATTCATACTAAACACTAGTTGAAAATTTAAAAATATTTATAGGGAAGATTCCAACAAAATACAATGATTTTTTATGGGGGGATATTATCAGGGTTTGTGAGCTCTTGTTTCGTTTAACTTTAGCCAACTGGTTAGCATCTTGGTTTTGATACATTGGCTTATCAACTCCAAATTCTGCCAGGCCTTGCTAACTGACTATCCTCAAGTTAAACTCCAAAATGCCAGCTTGTGCATCTCTGCTACTTAAAATACAATCTTGTCTCTCTGGACATATCGCCTATCCAATATGAATATTTCACCATGTTTTACAGGAGCAGCACAGTGAATTATTAATTCAGTTTCTCATGTAGGCCGCATGTTTCCATTTTTGAAGAAATGAAGATTTTACCATAGGACACTGGTTCCCATTTGAAGCACATAGAATCACATACTTACGGGCATTTGACTTCCTGCAAACCAGTCAGCCCAGCACCTTCAATGGTGAAAGTCCCTCCACTCAAAGTGATGGGCAGCGGGTTCACAAACGTGATGAGTGCCGTAAGCTTCTGGAATAGAACTGGCTCGCCAACTATCTACAATGAAGAAAGTGAAAATCTTATTAGTGTCATTCTAGTCATTTCCAATTTTATTTTAAACTAGGGGGCTCTGCCCCCTGCTCGCTTCACTCACCCACCCCCGGATTTGGTTTACCGGATATACAATTTAAAGAGATTGTTAGTTTCATGGGAATTGTTACACATGCATTATTTTCACTTTTATTTTAAAACTTTTGTAAAAGCAATGCTTTATTTCTGGCCCCAGGCGTGGTTACATCTTTTTCTCGCAGGACGTATAATGCTGCTCGCGTTGTGACAGGGGTGCAGCTGAATGCATGCTAAGGAGAGGCCGTTGGATCATCTGCTGTCTTTCTGCTGCTGGCGAGCTGCCTGTTCTGCTTGTCTCACTGCCCGATCATTTCAAAGCCTGTACAGCAGCTGTCCTTTTGCCACTTCGCATCTCTGTCGCTCACGTTGTGAAGGGGATGGGGGGCGAGGGTTAGGTTGGCTGAACGCACACTAAGGAGAAGCAGTCTGATCATCTGCAGGCTTTTTGCTGCTGGCGAGCTGCCTGTTTTGCTTGTCTCTTGTCGTTGTTTTAAGAGCTGGGAGCACATGAAGCGTGTCTGCTTCAACTGCTAGGTTAGATGTCCGTGGACTTGTTTTAAATGATGTCTCACTGCCTTGTCTTGCATGACGTTGTAAAAACAATACTTGTCCTTTATTTCCGGCCCCGGGTGTGGTTAAGTCTCTTTCTCAGAATGTATAATGCTGCTTACGTTGTCAAGGGAGTGGCAGCTGAACGCATGCTAAGGAGGTGCCGTTGGATCATCTGCGGTCTTTCTGTTGCTGTCGCGCTTCTATCAGTCTTCCATGCTGTACTCCGCCCTCCCTCAATCGGACCTAACAGTCACTTAAAACAAAAAAGGCTTCAACCAGGCTGGGACGCTACAATACTTTTGAATTTTACTGCTTTCATATTCTTTACCTTTCTCTGCATGTGTATCGCGCCATCATTCGTTTGAGCCTTTCGAATTCCACTGCTTTCATAATCTCTTATCTGCCTCTTTTTCTCTCCAACACTTTTGGGTCTTTTTTCTCCGGGCTGCTCTTTCTTCTTTGCTTAGTCGTTGACGTTTCATCTAGAACGTATTATCCTTATACACTTTATATGTGCCGAGAGCACATGATCTCTAAGTGCTACGTGCCTTTACACGACTGAGTGTTTTGCTGGCTGTGCTCTAATTTGATATTGTTTGTGTCTCGCGGGTCTTTTAAGTTTCTTCCAAGAACTTCCGAGAAGATCACGTCTCATTGCCCTGCTTTTCCTTTCCAAGATTTTTTTTTTATAATAGAGAGATAAATGAACTCACTGACAGTAATATCAATCCACACTGTGCTTTGTAGTCCTGTTTGTTGTTTACCTGGTGGTGCCATGTCTGTCTTTGAGTTTGTGATTCATGTGCTGCTACAAATAGGGCCAGAATCTGAAGGAAGGCTGACATCTGGGGTCAATCTCAACACTTTTACACACACTTTACATCTCAGGTATGCAGTAGTACATCAGCTGTCTAAACAGAGAACCATTAAGAGGATCCCAGTGATTAAGAGCTCTGGGCCCAGCAGCCTCCTCCAGTTCTGTGTCTGCTTTGCAGTGATACTCTCATAGACTTGCTGCGGTTATCATTTCTTTTTCAGTACTTTTACCCTTTCGTGAATATCAAAGACAAAAGACTTTTTTTTTTTTATAGGTTAGCGTGGTGCCACTTACCCATGCAAGTGATCTAAAATTATTTTACTGGAAGAGAGGCATGAATGATGTAATTTATCTATAAAACATGACCAGACATAGCAACCTAATTCTGAAGAAAATGATGGTTGAAAAGCTCAGTTTAAAGTGTCTAATATATTTCTCATGTCGTAAATTCTGCAATGACTTTACAATATCATTGTTGTATGTTTAAAGATGATCATTGGACTTTGAGCCAGGGTTATTTCTCCAAAAATTCTTCTAACAGTGTAGGTGAATAAGCAAACGTGAACTTGAATAGCTCAGCATACCTGGTAGCTGTTGCACCACACGGCCCAAGGAGGGACAGGCATGCGGCTGGTATGGACCCATACTGGCAGCTTTAGGCATTCAGACAGTAGAGTCGCCCAGGTTTTGAACCTACCTAATCCAATTTCATTGTCATGATGGGCCATGGCCCATCTGTGCAAAGCACCAAACATCTCTGGGATGAGCAGCACTCTAGTACAGGTCACACTCATGCACACACACATACACACACACTCACACACTTTCATAAAAATACAACTTAGTTGCCATTCATCCTAATATGCACAACACTGGGATGTGAAAGGAAAGCTGGAATACATGGAGAAAACATACACACGGGGAGAACATATAAAGTTCACAAAGACAGAGACAAGGTATGGGTGTGAAACCAAACTCCTGGGTGCCATTGTTCCACTCTAAAGCAAACAATATGTCAAAGTCCAAATTGGTTTCTGCATTCTTACTCGGTGCAATGGGACAGCAGGTACTACTCCTGCCTTACATTTTCAGAGACCAGTCCTGCCACGTTTCTGTCTGTTAGTGTCAGTTTTTGGCACATCATAAATGTGATCACCAGAAGAAAGGTATGCAAAATGGATGGATAGGTAGGTTCAGTCTTTTGAAGAATTCCATATACTATTTTACCATCACACAACATAAAAGGAGAGGGATAATTTCAACTTCAGCAAATGTTGTACCTTAGGAATTTAAGATTGTTTTATCATGGAGCTAGTGTAACATGCGTTTTTAAAGGAAACGTAGCCAGTTACATCTTCCATCTAGTAATCTCTTTTTTTGAATTTGCTTATTCACATCATTGTCAAGGGAATCTGGAGACAAGCCTAGCAGCTACAAGCAGAATAAACATACCAGACCTGAATAAGATGAGATGTCAGTCCATCATGAAGTAAATCCCATTTGTGACTGAGGTTAAAAAGAGTGATGAAGCAGTACGGTCAGGTATCTAAGACTGTGGACTGCGGTAACTATAAGGATGCTTGTTCAAGTCCATCAGTGACATATAATGTGACTATGATGAACCTCAATAAGTATGCAATCAATTCTAGTTTACCTCGTGATTTAAAATGTACATTTTAGAAATGATCCAGCTAAAAGAAAATGTAATGTAAAGCTATCCCAGCATCCACAGAACTAATGTATCATTCTAACAGTATGTCAGATTAAAGCAATGTCTACACTGTTACATTTTTTATTAAAAAAGCAGACATTTGCCTCCATTTTAGCTTTTCATCCATACTTCCCTCTGAAAACTGAGACTTTTGAAAATGTTCTCCAGAGCCATATACTTTTGATGGACAAAAATGGAGACTTTCAAAAACTCTAATCATACTCTGATTTGTTTGTCCTTATTATGTAGCCCTTTCCTGATTGGATCCGCCTCATTACAAAGTTTTATTCCAGGACTGGTGACTCTTTACAGAAGGAAACCATATTTCAACACTGTGGAAACAGAACACTTACTTTCTGGGGCACTTGGTGCGCTGCTTACCTGTATGTATCTAAATGTACATCTTGAATGCTGCATACTTGCACAAAAGGCAAATCATTTACTGGTTACTACAGTTGTCCGATAAATCCAGTGGCCAGTGGCATTACCATACCTTCAAGGATTTTACAGTTGATGCATGAATGCCCAGGATAGACACAAATCTATATTATATGTATTTTGGCTGTTTAAGTGTGCATGCACATATGTAAAAATGCTAGGGTGGATGGAGACCATTGTTGTTTAAAAATGGACTTCAGAATACCATGTGACACTTATCACTTTGCCTTATACCATATGCAACTGGAACTGCAAAGATACATTGAACAGTAATAGCAGTAGTAATAGTAGTAGTAGTATTGTCATGTGTACAGAGTATGATGAAATTGTTACATGCAAAATCGAATAACGTGTAAAACCTGTGGCATAGATGTATTAAACTACATAAAATATGTCACTTAAATGGATTAATCAAAGGTCAAATCAGTAGTAAACTAAAGATCGGTGTCTAAATCCATCTGTTAGTGATAAGTAAATTAATTTTGCAAAGCAGGAGAAGGTGAGTCATGTGAAGCCATCCCTGACACATTGTCTACTGGAAACAAAGATTATTCAGAATTATTCAGTACTATGATGGAATATGGAAGAAAAGATATGAGACTGGCTGACCTACAGCAAACCCAAAATCAAGGTAGGCCAGGCCACATTATGTTAGGAAGATCATTTTAATTTATTCATTTGAATTATTATTATTATTACTTTTACTAGTAACAATAAATGTTCATTTCTCACTGCTTCTTTTAATTAGAGACCGTACCTTGACAGTCAGCTGAGGCATGACAAGGGAGATGGCGCTTTCATGCACAATCATCTCACTACGGCCCACCTGCCTGAGCAGAGATGAGATGCGGATCAAGTTGTGTTCAGACAGACGATGTCCATAATTTTCATACTTCAAACGAAGTGGCTCCTTTTTGGCTGTGAAACAGGATAAGGAAGTCTTTTCATAATTTGCGAACAGAGAACATATACAGTAAACAAAACCTCAGTATAACATCCTTTTGTTGTACATTTTGTGTTTTTTTCCCTTTCCAGTTCATTGTGAGCTGATTTCTTTCATTTCTGTTTTTGGGACCCTCTCCATTTTGACTTATTGTCTGCTATTGGGCTACATCTTGGAATCTTCCTAGCTGACTAGCAGATTAATCTCTTTACTCCATCATACTTCAGTATGCTCCCACTATTTGACTCTAATTTGCTTTTAAATAAAGAAAGCAGTAGCTCTCGTCACACACACTTGTTTTATCACCAGTTCCACATCTCCTTTAAGTTAGCAAACTGCACTGCAGGTATGTTTGTGGTGTGTAGGGTTGCAAAAAGTCTTTAAAAGGAGCCCTGGCTTATTGGTCACCATGATTGTCAAATATCTGTTTGGCTTTACCTACTTGTGTGTCTAAAGTAACTGGGATCTCTGTGAACTATACTTGATAATTTGGACAATGATTGTGTGTATGGTGGTTCTAAATTCCAGAGTAGAATCTGCAGTCCACCATGGCAATAACTTACATTTTGTTTGTGGAAATTGCTGAAAGCAAATTTAACTGCTGAAAACCCTCTAATTTAAAAATACTTATGAGGCAGGATGTAACTTGATGGGATTAACCTTCCTGTTACGTTTATGGCACATGTAGACTAGTGATGAAGGTTTGCTGAAAGCCAGAGGCTTATTTTGTTCACTCAGACATCATTATGTGTGTGAAAATTCCTCTTCGACAAAAGGTGTTCCAATGGAAGCTTCTGACAATTTTGCATATGCATTATAAAAAAAGAGGGGCAGCGTGGGTTTCCTCCATCAGTCCAAAGACATGTAGGTTAGGTGCATTGGCGATCCTAAATTGTCCCTAGTGTGTGCCTGGTGTGTGTGTGTGTGTGTGCCCGGCGGTGGGCTGGTGCCCTGCCCGGGGTTTGTTTCCTGCCTTGTGCCCTGTGTTGGCTAGGATTGGCTCCAGCAGACCCCCGTGACTCTGTAATTGGGATATAGCAGGTTGGATAATGGATGGATGGATTATATATTAAACATTCTGGTAATTTGTATTGTATAATATTAACCTCTTTGAAATCACAAAGCAAATGCATAATTAAAATAAGACACTAAGTTCGAGAACCATAAGTGAATCTGAATTGCGCAACTTATTCTCAGGTAATGATTCAGTAATACAATTAATGAAACTAATGAATGAGGACCATGTGATTTATTCACAAATCAAATAAAATAGAGTTGTGTGACTCATTCTTTGGTAACGACTCAGTTTAAACACAAAAGAATTACTAAATGATATATGCTTAGTGTTTTCAATGAGTGCTAAAGTAAAGTTGAAAGCAAATTAATTTTTAGAAATTAGAATATTTTTATAAGGCGCAATTTTGCGTGACTAATTTGTTAAATGCACCATGTATCAAAAAAGTATGAGTTCAATGTTATGTTTACATATTCTGTTTAAAATAATTCCAATAACAAATTGTATAAAACAATTAAAACATTCTAATATAAACATGTTGTTACTGTATTATGAATCAGAGAATGACCAATGATAAGAGTTCTCATTCGCTAACTAAAAAAAGAATCAACAATGCGGTGGAACAGAAATTGTGAATCAGACAGGCCGTACTTGAACATGCGCTTTAAACATCTACACAAAAGGAGCTGTCAGCGTTATGCATGTACTTTAGCACTCCCATTGAGCTTTACAGAATCAAAGTGTACGTGTTTGCAAATTAATTCCTATTATTCACCGAAAAGGGTCGTTCAAAAAAAGCACATCGTTCATGTATCTATCACCCGTCACTACATTCAGTGTTGGATGTCCACTTGTGCCAGTACCTGCTCCCCTACTTCTAATTGAATACGCTTATCCTCTTTTTGCTGATTTCCCATGAGCACTGCATCTTTAATCTTGCCTAACTAGCCCTATATTGCATTTCCCCAATATTACACTTTTTATACTTCTACCCTGCTTAGCCTAATACAAGGTGTTGTACAAATGGTATTGTTTTCAAGCTACCAACATCTCACCACTCTTCATATTGGACCCAGCATGGGCCCCGTTCATGTTAAAGCTTTTTACAAAATGAATAAAAGTGCTGGAATCTCACATTTATTTCATTACCAAACAAGAGGTCTTGTGCTAACGATACTAAGATACTAAAGCACTTCAAATGGGCTTTATGAGCCACTCCCAAGTTCAATTCCGGCACTCTTTAATAAATTAAACTATACTTGTTCTTACCTCTGTAAGCCGGCGCACAAAATGAAGACTCTTTTCTTTCTAACTCATAGAGATGTATCCCATTATAAGTGACGGCACTCGCCACAACAGTCAGGGTGATGTCTTTGTCCTCGGAGCTCCTGTTGAGCACCTCTACAAACACATCAAAGTCACTGCCGTGAATTGCCTGCATATCTTTCATCTTCAACACCAGACTCTGTCCTCCAGACTTCCGAAGAAAGTTCCTCAGGCCGGCTCTGGTGTACACCTCTCTCTCCATTGCAGATCCTATAAAGAGCAAATTGACTATCTTTTAATTCCATTGATGAAACCACTAAAAAGGCCGAAGACTCTTTTGGCCATACAATGGATGGGCATGGCAAGGACCACGCTTGCATCCGAAACTATAACATTCAGGAAGGTTAAACTCACAGAGAAAATTGTTAATATGAATAATGGCAGTAGTATCGTTTTTATAGTGAACCTGTCTCACATACTTCCTCGCAAAAATGTTGTTCACCCCTGTTGACTTTTTTAATTCAGCCGTTCTGCTCCCAAGCTCTATGAACTCACTATCTACTGAGCTTAGAAATATTGAATCATTTTCAACTTTCAAATGGAAACCTAAAACCCATCTGTTTAAAATGTCTTTTTCTTTATGATTACAGTGGCTTTGTTTGGTTTTAATTTTTATATTTTTTGTATTTTCTGATGTTTTAAGTTTTGTTTATAATTTGCTTTTTATTTATTGTTTGTTCCGTGTCCTTGAGTGCTTAGAAAGGTGCCTTGTATAAATAAAATGTATTATTATTATTATTAAAAAACACACACGAGATATCACTATCATTGCACTAATAATATTGTAAATCCGGCAGTTGCCCACAAGAAACTAAAATGAGACAAACACATTAGAGTGAAATAAGAAAGTCATAAAATCATAGCCAATTTTACTTCCAACACGAGACAGAATAACCGTAACCTGTAACTGACAGTTGCAACAACAGCGTTTAGTTGATTCATAAATCTGATATTTTTAAATAGCTGGAGAATATGCAGCACATACAGTTTATTTGGCTTATTAAAAGTTAAAATGTAATCCTGCATAACAGGACCAGACATTCTCGACCTGCTTAATCCAAATCAGGGCAGGCAAGGCAGGGGCCTGACTTAGCAGCATAGTGTGTACGTACGTAAGCCAGGAATCAGCCCTGGGTAGGACATTTTCCATTAACACACACCCACTCTCACACTCGGTAAAGCTAACCTTGGGTCTCTTAAATTATGTAACTGTCTACATATAACCCACATAACATGGTAGTGTGTCGCATATTCAAGAGACCCACTTTGTGAAGGAGCCATCCACATCATATCCAACAGTTTTATAAGCACTTATTTTTTCAGCATGATGATTAATGTTGGGGATAAATTTGTGAATCTGAAAAATATGACCTAGGTCCAAATAGAGAAGATATTCAGTCCGCTTGGTCTGTTAGAGTAGGACCTGCACTTCAGTCTACAGCAGGGGTCTCCAACTCCAGTCCTGGAGAGCTGCTGTGGCTGCAGGTTTTCATTCTAACCCTTTTCTTAATTAGTAACCAGAATTTGCTGCTAATTAACTCTTTGCCTTAATTTTAATTGATGCACAACTTAAGACTCCTTAATTCTTTCTTTTTTCCTTAATTAGCAACCAAACAATATTAAGACACAAAATGAACCAACACATAAACAACAATCTGCATCCATCACACAATAAGTGAAAACAAAGAAAGGTGAAGGCCTCAGTAATGTTGATCTGCTCAGGTCCACTAAACATTTTGACAGCGCTCTTAAAAAAAGAAAGCCAACAGTTTTGGAAATGTCTGCAATGGCAGAAAGATCACCATGGAATTAAATAACGGGTTGAATTAGCAACGAGAATTGGCTTCAAATTAAGAAACTGAATGAAGTGAAGTTGGTTGGAGTTTGAGGCCCCAACTTAGTTTGGTCATCTGTTGGCTCACTTCACATCAAATTTATGTTTAGGTGCCGTTTAAGGAAAAAAGAATCAATACAACAGTCAGAGTTTCAAGAAAAGTCAATTAAAATAAAGGGAAATAGTTAATAAGCAGCAAAAACTGGTCACTAATTAAGAAAAGAGTTAGAATGAAAACTTACAGCCACAGCAGCTCTCCAGGACTGGAGTTGGAGACCCCTGATCTAGAGTTACAGTCTGGACATCTGGTTGATTCTCTCTACACAGCAACAAGTGAAGTTACATTTGTTTCAGCAGAATTGTGACCAGATTGACACACTATTGAAAAAGAAGGCCCACTAGTTCAGGGGTGTCCAGCTACAATCCTGGAGGGCCATCATGGCTGCAGGTTTTCCTTCCTGCCACCTGTTAATTCAGGGGTGTCGAACTCCGGTCCTGGAGGGCCACCATGGTTGCAGGTTTTCATTCTAACCACCTTCTTAATTAGTGACCTGTTTTGCTGCTAATTAACTTTTGCCTTAGTTTTAATTCACTCAGCTCAGACCCCTAAGTTCTTTCTTTTTCCTTAATTAGCAGCCAAACAATAATGTGACACAAAATGAACAAACAGGTGACCAGATAACCACATTATCTGAACATAAAGAAAGGTGATTGTCTTGGTAAGGTTGATCTCTCAGGTCAACAATCAGAAACAGAAAATCAACAGTTTGGGAAATGTCTGCTGTGGCAGAATGAGAGCAGAAGCAAGCTGTGGAATTAAACAACAGGTTTATTTTACAGCCAGAATTGGCTTCTCATTAAGGAACTGGTTGGAGTGAAATTGGTTGGAGTTTGAAGCCCCAGTTCAGCTGGTCATCTGTTAGCTCATTTCATGCCTCATTTCTGTTTGGCTGCCATTTAATGAAGAAAAGAATCAATTGAGAGGACCCAATCCTTAAAAACAGGGCTATTAAAATGAAGGGAAAAGGAAATAATTAGCAGTGAAAACTGGTCAACTGTTAGAATGAAAACCTGCAGTTACTGCGGCCCTCCAGGCCTGGAGTTCAACACCCGTGTGTTAATTGACTTCTTTTCCCTTCATTTTAATTGACATGTTTTTTAAGACTCAAAGATGTGAAATGAGCCAGAATTTGACCAGCTACATGGGGGTCATCAAACTCCATCCAGTTTCCTAATTTGGAGTCAGTTCTTGTTGTTCATTAAATCTGTTATTTAATTCTTTGGCTTGCTTGTGCTCTTGTTTTGCCACAGCAGACATTTCCAAGAAGGTGATTTCTTTGTTCTAAGAGCACTGTCAAAATGTTTTGTGGATCTGGGTAGATCAACATTACTAAGACCTTCACCTTTCTTTACTTTCACATGCTGTATGATGGACACAGGTTAGCTGGGCTAGTGTTGGCTCGTTTTGTATCTCATTATTGTTTGGTTTCTAATTAAAGGAAAAAGAAACAACAGACAGGTTTTAAATAGCAAGTCAATTACAATTAAAGCAAAAGAGTTAATTAGCAGCAAAACTAGTCACTAATTAAGAAAAGGGTTAGAATGAAAACCCGTAGCATTGCAGATCACCAGGATCAGAGACGGAGAGCCCTGTACCACTTGAACCAAGAGAAGAATCTTTTAACAAGCACACTTATTGAAATGAGTATAAAAGGAGTCTTTGCACTGAGGAGGTATCTTTTAAATTTGATCATGGAGTTGCTTTCATTGTCCTTTACAAATAAGAATGACAGTCAGGAGACAGTAGTGCAATTAACAATGTGTCCATAACAGGAACTGTTAATTCATGTCCACATGCTCTTCATAAAGTGACACTGTGCCAAAGAGAAGAGGAAAATGTTAACAGTTAAGCCAATTAAAATTATTTTAATGAATAAAATACAAACATTTCTGGAAAATTCGTTAATTTCAAGTTACACAAGTTCATCCAGTCTAGGTGTCCTAAAGCAAACAAGAAAGACATACAAACGGATAGGTAAGGGGAAATTTCGCTTTTTACAGAAACTTAAGAAGTAAAATAACAAAAAATAACCACCACACCTTTAAACACTCACACAGATTTAAAAAAAAGAACTTTTGACGTGGCTAATAATAATAAGACCATATGGAGGACAAAAATAAATAAATGAATAAATAAATAAATGCGCAAATAAAAACTGCATGAAATATGAGCATAAATATTCATACATGTGTCATGAAATATGAACATACATAAATAAATGTGCCACGAAACATGTTTTTGTTTGTTATGTATTTATTTTATTTTATCCGTATTATTCCTCCAAACGCATCATGAATTGCAGCTTGAAATTAAGCTGTCATTTTCACTCGTCAAAGTTGAGAGGGTGGGCTCTAGCGCATACTATGTTTTGATTGGTAAATCGCCTCTACCGCTTGCTCATGATTAATTCAATATGTCAGTCCGGGAGATGGAGGTAAATGAGATGGCACACGAATTCATTTGAGAAATGCCTATCCAATGAAGTGGATTCTGCCGAAGTAATCACGTATTTCAGAGAGAAAACTGAACATTCATCAGAAGAAATTACAATGTTGACGGCCCTTTTAGACTACGATATCGATAAAACTATTTTTGAAAACATCGAAGAGCTGGTGCAACAGGACTAGACAACAAGCCAGTTTACGTGACCAAGTAAACTGCCCTGCACGCCCATCCTTTGACATTCCAGTTGAGTCACCAGAACACTTTGTCGTTTTGTATCTCATTATTGTTTGGCTTCTATTTAAAAGGAAAAACAAACAACTGAGGGTTTTAAAAGTACAACAGACTGCAGGTCAATATGGTGTATGAGAGAAGACGATCACAAGGTGAATGAGCCAGTGTGAGATACGGTGAGCCGCATCGGCTGTTATCAGTTTAGACGCTTCGACGTTGAAAGACGAAAGCAGCGCCAACTAATCTTTTTGACTTGTGATCTTTGTTTTAGGAGCCTAAAGTCAGGTGTATATTCGCCGCTACTTTTTCAAACAACTTTACAGCTCTGATCAGTGGCAAGCAGGATACTTTCATATCTACCACAGTGATCTGTGATATTTAGTAGGCACTGTAAAGTATTTTCCTGCGTTGCGCCCTGTGTTGGCTGGGATTGGCTCCAGCAGACCCCGTGACCCTGTAGTTAGAATATAGCAGATTGGATAATGGATGTAAAGGGTTTTAATCTCATCTGGCAATCAGACATTTAGCTGTTTTATGATAATGAGCACTCCGCTTTAACCTTAACTCAACTACAGTTAACAGAAGTATGCTTCTTGTCAGAAAATGCAAAATCCCCTTTATTGTTTATTTACGGTAAGTTTTTATAATAAAATGTTACTGTTTATTTTTTATGTCTAATAAGGTATGGTTATATACTACATAAATAACACTGTTGGTCACTAGCGTGTTTAATTGCTTCTGCACATTACCTGGAGGATGAGAATGCTGTGTCAGCTTTACCCCATGTCCTTTCTGTGTTTTCTCCCTTTAAATTGACATTGCCCATATTGTGGTTACTATTGGTGCTTCTTGTTCTTGCATGTAGCACCTTTCTTCATAACTACAAAATCTGTAAAATTACATTTTTCTGGCATTTATCAGGTATAAAGAATAGTCGGATGTTTGTGAAGCATTGTTTCTTAAACTTTTCCTGTCTCTCTCTTTCTCATTTGGTGACATATTATATCCTTAACAATAGTCAGAGATTATTCAAGTGCATTCAAAACACAAAGCATGAACTTTACATAGACATGCATATATGCTGACTTGGACTTGGGACCTGCATATGGTTAGAGCTGCTAAATCAAAATGATTGAAGAATTATTATATTGTGAGAGGAAGCTGAATGTTCTTAACTTCAAACGTCAGCAGTGGCAGAGCATTTTCATTTTAACCATCACCCTCTGTCAACGGTTATCAAGATTTTGGGACTGAGCAGACAGGAGAACAGATTGGAGTTTCAGAAGACACCAAAGGGATCGCGTGTCTGTCTGCTTTCCTTTCAGCACTGAAGCTGCCGGCCAGGGCAATGACCAGTGGCTGGCAATCGTGTCCACCTACTGTCGCAAACAACCACCTCCTCCCAGGGACTGTTAAAAAGGATCTTCTTTGAACCTGTGAGGCATCTGACCATCTGGAAGATAGATATCAATCCACATCTAGCATGGTCAAACACAACAGCAGCAATGCTGCTGCTCATTAAACAGTAAATTAGTAAATTATTCCTGTGCTTTTTTTGTTTGCCTTCATTGTTAATTTTCATTGTGAAGCCCTCTCTAAGAGATGTTTGGTAGTCTAACACGTTGTTCTTGTTTACCAATCTGGATTAACAAGTTTCTTTGTTAACAATCCCATCCTGGTTATCAGGGTATTGTTCTTGTACAAGGACACCTGGGGCCTCATGCATAACACCGTGTGCAGAATTCACACTGTAACATGGCCTAAGGACAAAAGTGGAAGTGTGCGTATGCACAAAAAAATCCAGGTGCATAAATCTGTGTGAACACCAAATTCCACATTCTTCTGCTCCATAAATCCTGGTCAACATAAAAAGTAACGCACGTGCGTGTGCCTGCTGCCACTCCTAAACTCCTACCAGAATTACTCCTTTTTGAATATGCAAATCAATATAAATAGCCCTTAAGCTCAGCATTCTGTGAAAAGGCAATGGCAAAAGCACGGGGGAAATAGAAGAATTTCAACGAATACCAAGTGGAGGCAAGGAAAAACATACTATTTGTTGGTTTAAACAATGGTATAAATAACAAAAGGAAGTTGATCGAGTGTCATAGAGTGTCAGAAACGCTATAGCTCAAATTCACAAAGTTGCACAGTGCCTGAAATATAAAAAGAAGTTGTCAGATATCAAAGTCACCGTGAAAAGGCGAGTCGTAGCCCACTGTCTGAGTGTCACATGAAAGCTTATTAGGGTACAGAGAAAAGAAAAAAAAATAGGGACAGTGAGAAAAAAGCTCAAAATGTCAACTTTAATCTCGAAATTTCCACTTTAATCACATAGTTTATTTTGTCATTAAAGTAGAACATCATAAATTTAATCTTAAAATCATTTAATTTATTAGTTTCTCAAATACTATTGTAACTATAGTAGCACATTAAATGCTTTGTTTTGTATTTGTTCTTCTATGTACTCTGTGTGTGAATCACTACATGCTTCTTAAATGGGCTTTCTTTTCCACCGACTGGACACAGAGTCCATTACATTCATGATATTACAGCTCTCTGAATAATTAAAATACTGAGATGTATACGTGATATCATTTTCATGATGATAGGAGTTAAAGCACGTTATTAAACATGGGAACACGGTGGTGCAATGATAGTGACAAGCTGGCACCCTGTCCAGAGACTGCCTCATGCAAGATGCTTGCTGTGCCGTGCGTGACCTTCAATGAAATACTTTATTGCAGCAGTACTGTCTCTTTCAAACGTACTAACCTCCAATTCCTGTCCTTCCTTTTCTTTCTCCAAGTAACCAATTGACACACAATCAGCTCTGTAATAGACGTTAAGCCATCTGTAAGCTTAGAACGCTGATTCTTCAAAACTTTTAAGGAATATTGAAATATCTTTGTAGTACGTGTTTAATTATTCTATCCATCTACCCTTCCAGTGTCGTGCCAGCCCCAGCAAATATACAGCGCGCAAGGCAGGAAGAATCTGTGAACGGGGCACCAGCTCGTCGCTAGCGCTGCGGCACCGTGTCCTCACATGTTTAATTATTAACAATACAGATTATTTAAATGAAGTTAAAGTTTTATCTGTATAATATAATAAACATATTTTGCTGCATTTCATCTTAAAAATGATATCGTCATCATATGTAAATACGCGCTTTATAAAGTGGCTCAGGTTGTGCAATATTATAACTGTATTGCAAGTTTACAGTGAGGTAATTGTACTTATAAGTACAAACACTTCTACAAGGACCACTTGATGGACTGATTGAGTGTTTTTATAGTTCTTGGGATGAAACTGTTTCTGAATCGCAAGGTCCGTACAGGAAAGGCTCTGAAGCGTTTGCCGTATGGGAGCAGTTTAATAGACAGCATGGCTGAGGCAGCGTGTGCTTGATGCTGTATACCGATAATTCTGTTTCCAATCAGATTTCACACTCTGATACAGTGGGATAAATAGTCTGAGCGGTGCAATGAGAGTAACAACGGTAAAGCAGTTATGGTATTTGAAATAGTTTGGCCATTCCATGGACCATTATATTGTTACAGGTTAATTACAATCAAATGCATTAAACAAATAAACAATATGTGGTTAATTTCAGTGTATTTGATAAAGCTGTGTCAGGGACGTGAATCTGAAAAGAAAGGAAAACCACACTGGAACAAAAGCACTGCTTTGACGCTGGGTGCCACCAGTTTGCAAAACTGAGCAGCGAACTTGCATACGCCAAGCATTTAGCTAGCGTGAAACTGTGCATGACTTTACGTCAAGTTTAGGTTTTATACATTACGATTTGAGCGTGGAAACGGGAGTACGCAATATTTTTGTGCATATGCACCATTTATACATGAGCCCCCTGGTGATGTCTGATCATAAATCAAATTATTTTTACAAGGGACAGAGTATAAAGATGGCTTATTGGCATATAATTACCATTAGCCTTTTTGGTGTGTAATTTTGATATTTTTACATTATTGTTTTACATTATAAGCATTAACTCAATTTTCCTTGAAAATAAATTAATACATTTGTGAGGTATATAAAACCACAGACAGTATAATATAGCCTAAAAATGACACCAAAATGGACCAACATAAAATGATAGTGCAGATGCATATAAAAGGTCAGTGGAATCATGGTGTATGCCTCAGATTTGCTAGCCTATAAAAGAGTTTAAGAGTGTTCTCACATCTGACACTGGACGCGATTGTTCTTTACCATGCTACTCCCCCCGCTGGCTGCATTCGCCCTGAGCTTAACTTCCTGGGCCCAGACATACTTTTGTCATCACCATGGAACTTTGTGTAACGCCAAAACAGGCTCCGAGCACAGAGTGACAGCACTCATGTCAAAGTGACTTTCCTTATTTTGTGGGTTTTTTTGGAGTCGTGTAGAGCAGGGCAACATTCTGCCCTCTTACAGATTGAGTGTGCAGCGCAGTGTTATGCTGTTAATCGTGTTGCATGTACGAGAAGATGTTTATAGAGACAAATGACGATAAGGGAGGAATCTGAGACGTTTCTTGACAAATGCAATTTACATTCATTAGTAAGGTGAGAATAAAAACTCAAATGAAATCAGAATTGCACTATGTGACTTGTCACATTATTGACGTCATGTCTGTGTTCATACTCTTGCACATTTAGTGATCACACTGTTCCCGAATCCTACCGAACTGTGCTTGGGCCCTCCTCTTCCAAGTGGACCAGGACACGGTGTGATCACACTAGCCAAACGAATTAGACTTTAGGGGGTTACCAGCAAACAAACATGCTTGGGCATGGGACGAATGGCTAGTGTGAGTACAAGATGAATACCTGACCTCTGCAGCAGACCTACAACTGGCCTAAAATCTTGTGTTCCTTGTAAGGTGGTATTAAATCCCCTCTCCTCATTGCATCCTTTAGAAAAGCACATTTGGACTCGTAGATAACAAATCTCAAAACATAAACCATCCTGGATGACAAGCCTCTTTCTTGGTCTGAAGCCATTAAGCTCTGATTGATCATACCAGCCAAGCTACTGAGTCTTGTTTTGTGCTCATTGTATACTGTTTTTTACAGGTGGTCTTCTGTTGCACAGCTTAAAGGATTAATCAACTGTTTAAAGGGATCTCAGTTTGTGTGCCGTTAAATGAAACTGTGTTTTAGCATTCAAGATTCTGTTGAATTATGTTGAATTGATTATTAAAGGAGTATTCCCCAAAAACACCTTTTCAATTATACTTTATATGAATAAAGACTGTGACACACAAGGCAAACACTTGTTAAAGGAGAATCCACAGATGGAATTGTCTTCTAACACGACGAACGTGCCTGAAAGAATATGAAGGTTTCCTGTTATGTATGCACATGCTGACAGTCCAGAAATCTAACCCCAATACAACTGCATGACAAGCTCACCTTCTGGGTACTTGTACTCTCCAGTGATGTCCCATCTTGTATCCCCAGTGAGGCCCTTGGTACTGATGCACTTCCCCACATTCCTGCACTGCAAACTGCTTTGTGTTTGTCTTCCATCCTCATGGACTATCCAGCAAACCACATCTGCATTCACTTCAGCGAATACAAAGGGAGCATCATAATCCAGATCTATGCGTCCCTCTTTTACTGCCTTTACAGGACAGGGTCCACAGCAGTATATACCTAGAAACAAGAAAAGCACATTCATTGGATGACTCGACGGTGGACGGCTCTTGTTCTCTGGCTACTTGTGAGCAGCTCTGTTGGCTTTAGCTCTACACCACCGCTGTGCTAGTCTTAAACTCGAGCCCAAAAACATTCACCCCTTTAGAAGTCTCAGCCCAATGTCTGCTGCTACCAGTGTTGTGGAACACTACTTTAAAAGTAACGTAGTTGTGCTAGTCATTACTTACAAAAAAAGAAACTACATATGTTATATAGTCAGTTAATATGCAATGAGTTACATTAATAAAACCATTGCACTACTTTTGCGCTACTATTTCTTCTTTCGTATGAAAACCTTCACATTTCACTGGCCAGCATTTGTTATCAAATCCTAAGCCCATATATGAAACCGACCATAAACACAGCCAAAGTTGATCATTTTCTAGTGTTTAAAAAATATGATTAGTGTTTAATATGCTGTGAATTAAATAACATTAATCCCCAATGCAAGCCTCAAAATATCGCGGTACAAGCACTGGCCGCTGCATCTCACAATCACACTTTAGCAAATAGCTGGATTAAGATGTAACTGTCACTTTCTTTATAGCTTTTTGTTACTGGATTGCATGCAGCACACTCTTTTCTGCCTAGCTGTATGATTCTTTTCACTTGACTGCACACCTTGCACGTGCTTAACCCCTTCTTCAGCTGTCACTGACATCCAAACGTTACACTAACAGCAGCTGGCAACATCTGTGCAAAAAAAGGAACACTTCGGCAAAATAACACTGTAACTTTTTAATATTTTGAAGTAGTAATGATAAGCTTCTATACTAATGCCCTGATAAATGGCTGACTATACTATTAATATAAACCTGTTTATATTAATTAACACAGGTAATTTTTCACCTTGATAAAACAAAGTGTCTGTGTGTCATCTGTCTATGCTTCTGTCTGATTTATGTCATTTGCATAAATAAGCAGTGCTAATGTGATGCACCATCTGTTGGAATGATAAATGCAATGTATTTTATTACTACATGCATTACAAAATACTTTCCAGTAGATTGTGCACTACAAATGTTAACACTGAGGTCTACATTGATCACTTAGAGTTCAGCCTGTCCTAGATAGGTCACACAGCTAGTAAATATTGCATTAGGTTTGTGAAGGTTGGCCCGGACACAGACAGGCAGACACATTCATTTCACCCAACACACGTTTATTTACAATATATACAAAAGTCAAAAGTGCCACACAAACCCCACAAGTCCCCAAAGTCCTGGCCACACAATGCCTCCAGCAAGCTCAGTCCACTCCTCTCCCGACTCTCGCCTCGAATGGAGGGAGGCGGCCCCTTTTATTCACACCCGGATGTGCTCCAGGTGCTTCCCGGCAATCTCCCACCGACACGCCCCCGTGTGGCGGAAGTGCCGGCTATATCCCCGGAAGCACTCCGGGTGTCCCTGCTCCTCTTCCCCCCAGCACTTCCACCACACCAGGGCTCCAAAGGCATGGGGGCGCCCCCTGGGTGGAGCTTCAAAGCTCTGTACCCGTGGCCCGCAAAGGACCCAGGGTGGTTGCCCCCAGATGGTCTGGGGAAGGTGCAAGCCCTCCTCCGGTCCTATTGGGCATCCTGGCCGGGTCGCCACCCCAGCCACCTCTGACAGGTTACTTATTACTTTAAAAATTAATCTGACTACATAAGGCATCTTTTAACACATTAACCCCAACACTGGCAGCCACTAACCTAAAGATTTCAATGCCAACTGGAAACCACCTGCAATGCCCCTGATTCTGTCATTTTGTTTATATGTATTAAAAGTACAATTTTATTGCCTGCAGGTATGCAAATAACAGCCTGATTTTATCAGATTCTGTCTGTTGGCAAACTCAGGAGGAAGATCTCTGATATGCAGTCATCCGAGCACAGCAATTGAGATATTTCTTTTAAATTCTGCCCCTGCTATGCAGGGAAGTTATTATTTTAGCTGTCATTAAGCCGCTATATTTTGTGCTTATCAATATGCAATACTTTAGATTTTTTTTGTGTGTATACTTATATCATGCTGCAAAATGATATATGTACTGTAATATGATTGCTCTGCCATCCTGCTTCTGCTGGTGTTATACAGTATATACCCAGTGTGAAAAAGGAAACACAAGGAATGAGATCTGCATTATTCAAAATAACAGGCAAAAACCAGGGAGTCCAAATTCACCATTACCTGAGCCAAAGCATCGGTGCCCTTTGCTACCGCTTTCTGCAGCAAAGCCTGTAATCCGCACTACACTGGCAAAATGAGTTCTATTTGTGCCTCTTGTCCACATCACTGTGGAGGAGTGCAGTATGTTTACAAAAAAAAAGGAACAGGCTGCATATTCTGCACACAGAGACACACCAAAATGTACCATCGTGCACAGTACTGTATTTTCTCCATGCGAAAACAGTACACAGAAAGTGACTGCTGCAAAAAACCCACACATTTAGGCCCTGCCATTAATTATCGACCTTATTGTCTTATATGATTCCCATATATCGTGGAAGCTTTATTTGAAGGCTGCACATGCACACAGAAAAAAAGAAAACACTAACAAGGGAAAGTTTCCTCTGAACAGTGGCCAGAGAAGAGGAGGAAGCACCTTTGCTACATTTTTACATTACTGAAACACTAAATGACAAGCAGACGCTTACAGAATGAGCGTATGAAAACACTTCCAGACGGGAACTAAACACCTTTTTTCTTGTATGAACGGCAGTTTTTCCATCATCTGGGTGCAGCCTTTGCTCAGCCATTTATCAGGGCAAAAGTGAACAGTCATGTTCAAAAATTCTATAAAGACCTTAGCAGCCAGAAGCTTCACTATAATGGTGGATTGCCTAAGACAAATGTAGAGCATTTGTCTGCGTGGAGTTTGCATGTTCTCCCCGTGTCTGTGTGGGTTTCCTCCTGGTGCTCCGGTTTCCTCCCACAGTCTAAATACATGCAGGTTAGGTGCATTGCCAATTCTAAATGGTCCCTAGTGTGTGAGTGTGTGCCCTGCGGTGGGCTGGCGCCCTGCCCAGGGTTTGTTTCCTGCCTTGCACCCTGTGTTGGCTGGGATTGGCTCCAGCAGACCCCCGTGACCCTGTAGTTAGGATATAGCGAGTTGGATAATGGATGGATGGTAAAAGGCTCAGTGTAAAAGCAAAGAATTTAGAATACCTTTGTGTGCATCACTGATTACGGTCACCCCAGATAGGAGTGGCACATCCTGGTTGCTGCTTCACTTTACCCATTTTCATTTTGTTTTTTTATTCTCCAAAAATATCCCAGATGATTCTTCCAGGCTTGCTTTCACAAGAGAGTATTACCTTCACTCCTCTCCTGTGGAGTCGGATCCAAGACCTGCCAGCCATCAAAGCCAATGGGGAGATCACGCCGAGACATCCATGATTCCACCCAACAATGGTAATTCCTGAGGAGGAAGAATGGCGAGGAGAGATTAAAGGATCTTTAAACCCGCAGCATATATTGAAATAGCTTTGGAAAATTTCGAGTCCATAAATACATTGATTAAAGCATTTAATACAAGAAGCTATCAGACAAAGCTGGAAAAGTCTGGCACAATTTTTTGTAATTTAAGTGCTGTGATGAGGTATCGAGCAGATCCAAATCTTTTCAAGGAAACAAACAGAACCAAGAGAATTTTACTGTCCAGTACTAAGCAGTAGTGATGACTCATTTTTGAAAATGTTTTAGATTCACTCCACTGGCTTAGAAAGGATGGGGTCATGCAGAATATAATAAAGCCTTCTCTCATTTATTAAATAAACAGATTGACCACTGGGTTGCAATGCTCATATCAGTCTCTCATTTCAAGAAGCACATTTTAATGGTCATCATCTTCTTTTCATCTACAGCCTTAAGGAGAAACATACCACCACCATTCCCCTGTGGAGTGAGACCAAGGCTGAGTGTAAGCCAGACTGTATACTACTATAATTAGGGTGCAGGCAAGCAGGCCACTTAAGATCACACAGAAAACTCGCAGCAAGACTAATACTGTACCTGCCACAATGTGGGTTCAGCTCTATTCGCTTAACTTCAAGCAATTATGTCCGGTGATCTGTCAGTTAGGACTTAGTACAAGACAGGAAAAGTGCTACACCTGGACTGTCCTGTGAACGGTCAAAGAGTAAGAGAACGAAAATATGACTGAGAAAGGGATAAGAGCAAGTGACTGTGTGGGGATGACCGAGTGTGACCGGAAAAAGATTATAAGCTCTCTCCCAAGGCTATGGTGGATTCAGAAAGGATTCAGACCCCTTCACTTTTTTCACAGTTTAATAAATTATAGCCTTGTATTAAAGTCATTTCAATTTATGTTTTCCCTATGAAACATCAAGCAACACTCAATATCCCAGCATGACAAAGCAAACACAGGATTTTAGAAATTCTTGCAAATGTATAAAAATAAAAACCTTATATTCAGTATCCCACTAACACAAGTTTTCAGACTCTTTTGCTATGACACTTGAAATTTGGCTCTGGTACATCCTACTCTGTTGATCATCATTGAGATGTTTCTAAACCTTTGTCACCCACGTGCGAGTAGGTGACAGCTAAACGGCCTGAGTAATAGTAATGTCACGCCAGACCAGGGGAGGTGAGATGCACTAACTGTCTTTCTCAATCCCTTGCAGACCATTCTCAGGAAATCCCACACGGATTAAGCGACTCCGATGATGTCACTTCTGGCCCCGCCTCCGATGGCATCACTTCCAGTTCCAGCCCTGATGACGCAATTTCCTGCACTGGCCTTTAAAGCCGCCATCTTGTCTCCATACCAGCAGTTCTATTTTGGACACAGTCTTGTGAACAACTCAAATATTTTCAACCTTTTGCAGCCAAGGCATATTATATGGGTGGCTGCCCCAAACCTTAATGATGTCGGTTTGTCGTTCTTGTGACACCTTGTTTGGAGTCCACCTGTGTTCAGTTCAATTGAATGAACATAATTAGGAAAGGCACACATCTGACTGGGCGGCATGGTGGCGCAGTGGTCACAGTGAGGAGACCTGGGTTCGCTTCCTGGGTCCTCCCTGCATGGAGTTTCCATGTTCTCCTCGTGTCTGCGTGGGTTTCCTCCGGGTGCTCCGGTTTCCTCCCACAGTCCAAAGACATGCAGGTTAGGTAGATTGGCAATTCTAAATTGGCCCTAGTGTGTGTTTGTGTGGGTTGGCACACTGCCCAGGATTGGTTCCTGACTTGTGCCCTGTGTTGGCTGGGATTGGCTCCAGCAGACCCCCGTGACCCTGTGTTACATGATAATATGTATCGGCCATGATAGGATTATGTCAAGGCAGAGATCTTGGGAAGACTACAAAAACATTTCCTGCAGCACTGAAAGTTCCCAATGCACAGTTGAGTTACCTTCATAATTCTTAAATGGAAGAAGTTTGGAACTACCACAAACCTAAATTGTCCCTCTGGCTGAGCTCCAGAGAACTTTTGTAGAAATGGTAAAAACTTTCAGAAAGACAACCTTCACTGCAACACTCCATCAATCTGAGCTTTATGGCAGAGTGATGTTTGAATTAAAGTGAACACCCCAACTTGCCACGAGACACGCTGTGTTGAACCCTCCGACACAAAGCCTTAAAATAACCAAAAAGGAACTGCTTAAGAAGAGTTTTGTTGGGTAGAATGCCCAGTGGGAGCTGGGTGGTCTTTTGACATGGAATCCAAACAGATTTCGTTTTTTTTTCTCCAGCTTAACTGGTGTTTTTTTTTATATATTTTTTTTCTGCTCACCCTGGTCACCTGACCTTATCATCGGACTTGATTTAAAAAAAACAAAATTCTATATTTAAGGACTTTACTGCTCTTAATTATATTTGTCTTGTGTAAGTTTACATTATTTGTTTATTTTATACTTAATCATTATCATCTAATTTTTCTTTGTATGAAAATGTGCTATAGAAATAAACATTGTCATTGTTGTTGTGTGGCCATATGGAAGCCCCTTCTCAGTTAAAACACATGGAAGTCCACTTGGAGTTTGCAAAAAGGCACCTAAAGGACTTTCAGACTGTGAGATACAAAATTCTCTGGTCAGGTGAAATCAAGACTAGAGTCAAATCAGGCACCGCTTATCACCTGAGCAATACCATTCCAGCAGTGAAGCATGATGGTGGCAGCATCATGTTGTAGGAGAATTTTTTAGTGCCAGGGACTGGGAGATTAGACAGGGTTGAGTAAAAGCTGAATTGAGCAAAGTACAGAGATACCCCTTAATGAAAACCTGCTCCAGAGCACTCGGGATGTCAGACTGGGCTGAAGGTTCACCTTCCAACATGACAATGACCCTAAGCATTAAGCAAAGAAAACAGGAGTGGTGGCGTAGGAACAACTTTGTGAATGTTCCTGAATGACGGCGGGTCATCTCACTTTTTGGAGCCTCTTGAACCCGACACTGTCAGTAATGTAACCGGATGAGCTGGACAATGAGGACACCAAATGAAGCAAGGGGAAGGTGCAAAGTGCAAACGTGCTTTTATTTAAAATACATTCGAAACAGCGTCCGTAGTAAAATGCAGTGCTCAAAAGTGTTTCAATAAATAATCCATAAAAAGATCAAAATTCCAAAAGGTTAAAACAAGGATAACACGAGACTAAAATCCTGTAGCAGACATTGGGGTCCCACCAACCAAGCACAGCTCCCTCCCAGTTTCTCCAGCTCTTCCAAGGCTTGCTCAACTGGAGAGACTTCAGCCACCGCGGTCCTCACACTACTGACCCCTGCCAGCGTCTGCCAGACCGTTCAGGTCAGTTGTCCTTCCATCTTTCTTCTCGCACATGCAGTTGTCCCTCGGATCCCTGGGGTGGACTCCACCACAATCGAACCCACTTTTCCACAAAATCAGTGGGTGCAATCCAGTCCTTCAAGCGCCGATTACTCGCTCTATCACTGGACCCCTGACCGCACTGACCTCTCTCATTCAGGTGGCTGTCTCGTCCACATCCACTCTCGCTCTCGCAGCCATTCTTTCCTTTCAGTTTCTCTTTCGTCCAGCTGTGCTGGCCCGTTCATATATGGCTCTGTGATCACAGAGTCTCAATCACGCACCGCAGGAAGCTGATTAAACAATTGAGTACGATCACACCCTCACGTGCAGGTACGACTCGCCCCAATTACCTCATCAGCTCCCCGTGGCTGCACGATCGCGCCCAAGGAGACTGACACGGTGAAATGGATTATTTCAAAATCTGGCCATTCTTTTGAAGCCGCGGACCTGCTATATCCCAGACTTGAACCTGGTTGAACATCTCTGTAGAGACCTGAAAAAAGCTGTCCACTAACGGTCTCCTTTCAACCTGGCAACGCTTGAGAGAATCAGCAGAGAAGACTGTCAGAAAACCCCAAATCCAGGTTTGTGAAGCTTGTCACATCCAACCCATGAACACTCCAGGCTGGAATCCTCTGCCAAAGGGGTTTCAACTAAGCAATGAGTAAAGGGTCTGAGCACTTGTGTCATTGTGATATTTCAGTTTATTTTTTAATACATTTCTAAAATCCTGTTTTCACTTTGTCATTTTGGGGTATTGAGTGTTGCTTGAAGAGGTTTAAAATAAATTTATGTGATTTTAGCATAAGGCTGCAACATAACAAAATATGAAAAAAGTGAAGGGGTCTGAATACTTTCTGAAAGTACTGTATAGAAGGACTTGGTAACCATGTCACATGCACTTTTACTGCACTCAGTGAAGGGCGCTTTACAAAAGTAAACTGATTTGAAGTGAATGAGGCAGGCCCTACAGATTTTATTTTATTTTTTTCTCCAGCCGTCTGGAGTTTTTTTTTTTGTTTTTTCTGTCCCCCCTGGCCATTGAACCTTACTCTTATTCGATGTTAATTAATGTTGACTTATTTTGTTTTCTTATTGTTTCTATTCTTTATTATGTAAAGCACTTTGAGCTACTGTTTGTATGAAAATGTGCTATATAAATTAATGTTGTTGTTGTTGTTGGCCCAATGGCTCTGTGGGTTTCACTGTCTTATGCTGCCCTCTCACTGCCTATTGGCATTGAGTATGTAATCAATTAAGTCGAATGTTTTTATCTAAACAATTAACTTTATATGTCACACAGATTTATATTTTTTTGCCCTTTGTAAATGTTACCCCAGCCTTAAATTAACACTTTGCGTTGGCCTCATTTATATCATGTGTACGCAGGACCAAAGAGAGGGGAGGCCAGCAGAGCCATTCAGCCTGGGCCTCTCACCAGCCATGGATGCACGTTCCTCTATTTTAACTGTTTGGCCGAGTGTCTTGAGTCAAATTTGGAAGTTTTACGTTACACTACAATTCTTGATTAATGTCCATGGCTCTGAAAAATACTCCCCCCCTTAGGTAATCCAACTACTATCCTTAGGAGTTGCAAAATACCCACCCTAGTCCTCCCACAGTTTACACCTTCATATTATACTGTCAAATAAATATAAAATGTATTCCAGCATTGAATTTTTACTGGTTAGGATTTCCAAGTATGATAATATTGTACAAAGTGTGAATTTAAGAGGGATGGAATATTACCAATCACAACTAGTAAAAAAATCAAAGTATGTGATTTAGGCAGAAACCCACCAAAAACCTCACCTACACTCTCCCCTGAAGCCCCTAATAGTACTGACTCTGCAGCAACACTTTGTGGAAAAGGCTTTGTGTATCCCTTGACTACTGATAACTTTTTGTAGTTACTTATGAGAAGCCGACAGAAATATTCTCGTTCATTGATGTCCTAGAACTGTGCCCCTAATTCCATATCTAGCTCTGTATTATTTTAGCTCAAGTCTGATTGTATCCTGATGTTAGGTACTGCTCTAAATTAAGTAATTAGTCACTCACTTTCTGAAACCACTTTAGAGCTTTGAAGAACCAGAGCTTATACTGTTAAAAGGATAACATTGAATGAGAATGGGGTGTCAGCAGGCGGCATGGTGGCACACTGGTAGCACTGCTCCCTCACAGTAAGAAGATCAGGGTGCGCATCTCAGATCCTCCCTGGTGGTGTCTGTGTGGGTTTCCACCAGGTGCTCTGCTTTCCACCCACTGCCCAAAGACATGCACGTCATGACACTAAATTGGCCCTAGTGTGTATGTTTGGTGTGTGTGCGCGCATTCTCACTCTGATGGAATGGTGCCCAGTCCAACGTTTGTTCCTGCCTTGTGCCCTTTGCTGGCTGGGACAAGTTCCAGCCCAACAAACCCCAACCGCCCCATGGTCTGGATTAAGCAGGTCAGAAAACGACATGATGTGGAGTGTCAGCTCACTACTGAATCTTTATTTCATATAGCCCCTTTTAATTACCTGAATGCATGTAGGATTGAACAACCATAAAAATGATAAGTGACATCACAGGGTCTGTATCGCCTTAAGGCTCTGTCACATTACACGACTTTTACAGTGATTTTCAGACAGAATGCTCCCATGACTATGAGTTGTGTAGTCTGACATCCTCAGCAACTCAATCCAGCAACTCAGCCTGACAAATCTTAAATCGTACAGGCAGGCCTTGTGTGGAGGAGAGTAAAGAATCAATGAGTGCTCTCCAGGAATTACAGTGCATAATCTATAATGCAACTATAAGAAATAACAAATGTGGGAATTTTTTTACCTCGCAAATACATGAGAGGGTCGCCTGTCTAATGTCTTCTGTTTTATGTACCATTACAGAATGGGAAATTAAAAAATGGGGGAGAATTATTTTTGAACTTGCCATACCTGTAAAGCATTCAGATAGCAGCAGCTCTGTCAGGAAGTACTGTACTGTATTGGTCATCAGAAAAACAAGTGAGCTTTCAATATCTTGGAAATGTGAATCTGTGTCGGAAAATCATCATGGAGTCCTAAAATTCCTCATGCTTATTCATTAATATGACATCCTCGGGTGTTGAGATTTGTAACTGCAGTCTTCAAGTTTGATCCCCTCTGGCTAGAAGTTGTGAAATTCAGGAGCGCAAAATTCAGTTCTTAAAAAGTGCCGGAGCCGCTGATTAAAAATGCAAAATATAGGAAGATTTGATGATTTTAATTGGAGCTACTGCCTCTATAACTACTGTACTATTTGTATAAAACATTCCTATGGTATGTATTTCAACTAACTGCTTTTTTCCTTTTGAGTTACACATTGATAAAATGAAGATTAGAAAGAAGGGATGATAGGATAGAAACAAAAAGAAGACATATTGCACTTACCATATTGAATCCTTCTCCTTGCCTGGCAGCAACTCCATGGACTCGTTATAGTATCTGTCTACTCGAAGATTACTGTCTGTGTCATGAGCTGACAGGTAGTTTGTAACGCACCGCGCTGGGATACCCAGGCATCTCATTACTAAAACAAAAATGTATTTTCACTTAATGTCAGTGTGATGTACAGTAAAAATAATAAGGTATTTACAGCTTTAAGAAGGGAAAGAAAACAAGCTCTATTCTGGTCAGGGTATACACTTTCATGCTCTCCCTTAGACAATTTAGACTAGGAACCAATGAACTGCTGGGTGACACTGGAGTTGGACTTATGCACTGAAGTCTCACTCTTCGACACATCGCCAGCATAAACAATTCCCATTGCTCTCTCAACACAACCCACCTGTGCAAGCAACTCCAGCAAACACCCAACACTGGCCATAGCACACCGGCTTCATGCCCGCCCGGCTCCAGCGGCGTAAGATCTCCACACTGCCTGTCCAGCGAGTGGGGATGACCCCTTTTTCATAATTTCCATCCCAGCGCCCCAGAATCACCCCTCTATCATCATTGGCATTAATCTGCATTCAGAACAGAGAAAAAGGGACCTTTAGTTGTGGTGAGATGAATATATGACATGCTCATGAGCAGATCTCAGATGGAATGTTCTCTGTGGAGATCCTCAGGGGTCTGTCCTTGTTCTGTTACTTTTTATGATTAATGTAAATGACATAAACTTTGTTATAGTTAGTAAACCTATGAAACTTACAGATAATACTAAAATCTGAGGAGGCAGCAAAAAACAATTAAGGGAGACTTGGACAAACTTTTTGGAACTCTTGAAAAATACGGTTTAACGTAGAAAAGTACAAAGTGCTGCACTTTAGTTACAAATACAAGATGGGAGAGACTGTACTACAGTAAGCAACCCCTGAAAAGGACTTAGGAGTTTATGTTTTAATGCCAGCTACCAGCCATACCACATGTGCTTCACAACAGGTCATCCCCTGAAGCTAAGCATGATTGGCCCGGCCAGTATTTGGATGGGAGTCCATTTAGGAAAAAAGCTTGGGCTGCTGTTGGAAGAGGTGTTGGTGAGACCAGCAGGGGGTGCCTACCCTGTTTTCTTTGTGTTGATCCCAGTGCAGTGAACTGGACACTGTGCTGTAAATATGGTGGCGTCCTTTAGATGAGATGTAAAGTGAGGTCCTAACTCTCTGTGGTCATTAAAGATCCCAGGACATCTTTCAAAGACAGCAGAGTTTATGCCAATGTCCTGGCTAAATTGTCCATCACAGCCCTGTCCATTCTGGCCCCCTAATCATCCCCTGTCTGTAACTGGCTATCTGTCTCACTCCTTCACCACCTAACAGTTAATGTGCGGTTAGCGTACTGAAGGAAAAATGGCTGCTGTCACATCATCCAGGTGGATACTACACATTGGTGGTGGCTGAAGTGGCTCCCCTCTGTCTAAGCGCTTTAAGTAGTGGGAAATGCGCAATATAAATGTAATTAATTATTAATATTATTGTTATGTTCACACAACATTTTCATAATCTAAGCAATGCACAGAAGTGATTAAAAAGACAAATAAAATGTTAGGTTACGTCATAAAAACTGTTAAATATAAATCTAGGGATGTTATGCTTAGGCTATATAATGCACTAGTGAGACGGCATCTGGAGTACGTTGTGAAGTTCTGGTTGCCACACTACAAAAAAGACAAGACTTCAACACTTCATGCTGTGCAGAGGAGAGCAACCAAGTGCATCCCGTGACTTAAGGACATGTCCTACCTACACTGAGAGACTCAGAAAATTAAACCTGTTTAGTCCTGAGCAGAGGAGTCTTCAGGTCTTCAAAGCCTTTGAGGAATTTGATAAAGGAGATCCAGAAGAATTCTTTTGACTAAATGGTGAGTCACATTCTTAAGGACAGCAGTAGAAATTAAGGGGAAGAACATTTGGGACTGAAGCCAGAAAGCACTTCTTTATACAAATCTGGAACAAACTACCAAGATATGTAGCTGAAAGAGAAACCTTGACAGTCTTTAAGAAATATCAGGATGAGATATTGGGACAGCTTAACTATCAGCTAAGCAAATGAGCTTGATGGACAGAATGGCCTCCTCTCGTTTGTCAAATTTCTTATGTTCTTACATTCAGATATCCTTTCAGTTCACACTGTTGTCCTCCACACTACATAGTGATGAATCTTATTACATTGCTTTCTTATCCCACACCATCCGTCCACAATCCAGTATGCTACACAAGATGAGTCCCTTTTGGGAACTGAATGGTGGTGCAGCTCTTGATTAGGGTTATCTGATGACTGATTCAGTATTCCCTCAGCAAGGAAGACAGTATGAAATATAAGTTTCTGTGTTGCTATCACTGTGAAGATGACATGATTTCTTTTAAAACCTTCAACTGGAATTTGAAATACCAGTTGAACAAATTCCACAAAATCTCTTTTGTATTGTCTATTGGAGATAGCTCAAACAATCCCACATGATCTTCACCAATACCAAATAATTTACTTGTAATTCTGCTCTCCGTGGACTTCTTCCTGTCTCAATTCTGAAGCTGTACCATGTGAATGAGTCCCTAATCAGAATCCTGATCATCATTGGACATAACTCCTCATTTCACTGTTGAAACATAACCGAACATATGTATCTACAATATAAGAGAAGACACAAATGCCTAGAAAAAATCTACATAAATGAGGAGAGAATGTGCAAACTCTACAAATAAAGACCAAGGTAGAAATTGAACTCCGGTTATAGGAGTTACAAGGTCATCTAAAATGCCATGATGGATATTATATTGGATATTAAATATAACAATAAATTGAATGGAACTGAATATACATGCACTTCCTTTTAAACACAATTATTTAACTTACACTGAATGAAAACTCTTAGATATGACAGTAGTCAAGGCAATTCCACGCCAGGCCAGGGGAGGGCAGGGTGCACTAAACCTTCTCCTGTTATCTCTGCAGACCAGCCGCAGGAAAACCTATCTGAACCAAGAACGTCACTTCTGGTTCCAGCACCCAGAAGAATGTCAATTCCGGTTCTGGCGCCCAGAAAAACATCACTTCCGGCCACCCTACATCACTTCTGGTGGCCCCACATCACTTCCTGTCTGATCACTTAAAACCGCCATCTTTTCCATCCTTCATCAGTTCTGTCTTGGACTCTCTACAGTCAACTTCATTGTTGCTTAAAAAACCAAAACCTTTGCAGCTAGGAATATTATACGGGTGGCTGCCCCAAACCTTTTTACGTGTGTCAAGTCTCTTCCTTTTACACAATATTTACAGTATGTGAATGAATCACATAACTTACTGTAGATGTAGCAAATATGTTAATTTAATGCTAGTCATTGGGCAGCATCACATTAGAAAAACATGCCTTACATGTACATGCCATGCAGAAAAACAAGAAATTCCAAGTACATTTGTTAATATTTAAAGGGGAGACATGGACCCAGAATACAACATAGCCAGTCCATCTCTGACTAAGCTGCTCTCACCATGGAGTTTCCCAAAGGTATCAAACTCACCATGGCTGACACAGTCCGGCTCACGTACACTGGGTCATTTCTTTTGTAAGCATCACTAATAGGATCATCCAGAGCTGCTGGGCTGTTGTCCAGGATTTCAAAGCAGATGTCCACCATGTCTCTCTCAAACTGTAACATTGAAGACAGACAGCAATGAAATGTGACAATGTGGATTGGCCTAATTAACACATTATAAGCATGACTTAAAACTACAATCTATAGTGGAGCAAGTAAGCAGTGCCTCAAACATTCAATGAAAGTATCTTTCTTTTACTTGCAAGTTTGTTATACTTGGTACAAAATAAAATAAACAGTGTTGTAAAGCACAGTAATACAGCTTTCCTGTAAAATTCACAATTAAATTAGTTTTCTTTATTTACTACTAAAACTGTTTCTAGAGAACAGCACATAACGCATCAGAATCCAGATTCTAACTTATCTAACAGTGCCTGGCTTTTGTCTGTAAGGGATCTGCGTGTTCTCTTAGGGTCTTCAAACACGCTGGTCTTCCTCCCATATCCCAAAGTTGCGCATGTGGATGCAAGTGTGAGTGGAGACTGCAATGGTCTGGACTGGTGTCTTGTTTGAGGCTCAGTCCTTCATTGTTTCTGATGTACCCAGGACAAGCTCTGGCCACCCTTAAACGATGAAAGTTTTAGAGAATATTCTGTTTATTAACATCTTCTTCTACTATTAGAACTGTTATGAGATAATATCAAAATGAGTAAAGTTTCTGCATGGCGGTTAATCTCCATTTCAAAGCTGGTATGCTACATTCTGTTCACTAGGCCATCATCTTTCAGATACTTCAGAAGTAACTTGTAACTTGTTCCCAGTCCTTTAAAGACTCTATACATTTCACTGTGATGATGCACAATAAGTTATGAATTTAAACATTAACGTACAAATTTAGTCTTGGGGATTTTTCATGATGTTTTCTTCTATTTGGACATACTAGTATTATTATTGGGGCGGCACAGTGGCGCAGTTGTAGCGCTGGGGCCTCACACTTAGGAGACCTGAGTTTGGTTCCTGGGTCCTCCCTGAGTGGAGTTTGCATGTTCTCCTCTCAGGCACTCCGGTTTCCTCCCACAGTCCAAAGACATGCAGGTTAGGTGCACTGGTGATTCTAAATTGTCCCTAGTGTGTACTTGGTGTGTGGGCTGGCACCCTGCCCAGGGTTTGCTTCCTGCCTTGGGCCCTGTGTTGGCTGGGATTGGCCCCAGCAGACCCCTATGACCCTGTAGTTAGGATATAACAGGTTGGATAATGGATGGATAGTATTATTATTATTATTATTAATATATGACTGAAACCAGTGTCTGTTTTTTGTTCCTACAACACCTGTTTAACTGTGCTTTTAATTATGCTTTTGACTTTGATCAATTTTATTGACACAATTATTTTAACTGTGCCATTCTTTACTGACCTTGTAGCAGCTCTTCTTAAAATCTGTTGCTTGCTACCCACACAAGCTACACAAAGACACCTAAATGTCTGCTACTCCCATATAATAAACATTATTTCCAAAATCAAGTCCTATCTAAGATGGCAATTGATTCATTTCTGTAGGATTTAAGAGGTAGCTATCCTTCTATATAAAAGCGGTCGGGATTGTCCTTCCGTCCCGTGAGTGCTACGCAGATCGGAGTTTCACACGCCCGTCCATTTTGCAATGCACGATGGGATTTGTAGTTTCGTTTTTCCAGGTAAAAGATGATTTTCTACTCCTGACTGTGCGATATCTTCTTCTTCTTTCTTACTATATAAAAGCGGTCGGGATTGTCCTTCCGTCCCATGAGTGGAAAGCGTAGCGGTATTCCGCTTATCACAGACTTACTACTTGCAGCTTGCGGTGCGAAGCGACATGATGTGAGCAGAGTTCTGGTGCTCCCATCATTCCCTTGCTTTTGTGCGCGATGCACTGGAAAAATAGACAAAATTATGTCTCTGGAAATAATTAATGTGGATAGAGTACAAATGCCTCACCGCGTAGTAAATATCAAGGGGGTTCAAAAGGGCGACCTCAGTATAGAAAAAAAGTTTAAATTTCATCACAAAAATAACAAACTACGAGTATTAAAGTAATACCGCTCAAATGCAATATAACCAAATTAATGAGTTTGTATAAAATATCAAATTGATCTACATATTGAATTGCCTTAAGAAGTGGTCAACTTAAAAGTCGGTCGCCTTAAAAGGCGGGTCAGCCTAGTAGTCTGAATAAATGTTGTTATTTGATGGTTTTACTTTTCCTATGTATTGATCCCAGCTTCATATTGCAAATCTTCACATAGTGTCAGCCCCAAAATCCTCAACAGAAAAATCTACTCAAGGTTTTCCAAAATTAGGCTTAATTTACACTTAGTGTTGAACGAAATGATTCACACAAAATTGAATTTGCAGAGAAACTGTGTTTCACGTCACAAAAAAATTTTGAAAACAAATTGGTTTTCACGTTCAGCAAAATCTGTGCCTTTGACACAAGAAGAAAGGTGTTCAGCCCTGTCTGGAGGCATTTATATGCTTTAATTCCAGATGCATCTGCCTGTCATTTAGTATTTAAATAAATCTGCCTAGTGAAAAAATACATCACTGGACTCATTTTCTTTCACATGTAGACATTAGTTGAACTGCAAGACATTTTCTAGTAGTACGATCCTAACTTTGCAAAGTCTCGCAGGGGGCAGGTGTGATTCCCAAACAAAAATACACATCACTCTTGGGACAACCCGTTAAAGAGTGTGTAGTGAACAGCAGAGAAATCCTGCTCTTCACAGGCTACAACCACAGGGCTTCTTCCTGAAACACAGGCCCTCAATTCCTTCAGTCCATGCATTTTAAACCACTGTCAAGGTTTCAGGGAGAGTGCAAAAGATACTGGACAAAAGACTTGACGCTGAGAGAAAATAAAAAGCTAAAATTGCTGTTATCCATTCAGGAGCTCAGTAGTACAAGATAACTGAAGCTTATTAGTTAATTTGCTAGTTGTAATGAGTGCTGCGACACTGGAGACAGACAGACAGACACACACACACACAGACCACCACAGCTACTGGGCTCCACACGTTTGAGAAGTACCTCTGCCTGCTACACTATCTTTCTGTCATTGCATCACTATATGACATAACATGACATTGTGAACTATGGATATACAATGTGTTCAAATGCAGCAGCTATTTTGTTATGGCATGTCTGCGTATCCAATTAGACAGTAATTGAACATTTTTTGAGTTATTTGTTTACATGCGCAGTCAGGAGGTGGATGCTGTGCAGCCTTCTCTCTGATTTTACTGGTGTTGTAAGGCAGACTTGTTGACTCTACTCTAAATGTTTCACTTTAGCTATTGGCCTTCCACTCTTTCTCTTGGGTGGAGGCTGAATTTAGTTTTCTAAAGCTTGACTTGATTGTTTGTAATGTTACTTGCTTTTAATAAATTCAATAAAATAAAAAAAAAGATATTTATTATTATTATCCATCTGTCTTCCAAACCCTCATCATCCTGATCAGGTTTGCTGGGGAGCTGAAGCCTATCCCAGCAAGTACAGAGTGCAAGGCATTATTATTATAATTATTATTATTATTTACACTATAATTACATTGTCTGCACTTTGCATATGTTTATTTTGCCATTGCTTAGGTTAGCTGCATTAAACAAACGTTTATGTGTTAATTTTTATTTTAGGTGGATTGCACCAGGGGTGAACCTTGCCTTGGGCTTCACATGGGCTTAGAGCAGCACCGATTATGATGATAATTATCTTGGTGATCACAATGCTAAAGATGCACTGGTGACACGATGATAGATAGATAGATAGATAGATAGATACTTTATTAATCCCAAGGGGAAATTCACATACTTCATCAGCAGTATACTGATAAAGAACAATATTAAAGAGTGATAACAATGAACGTATAACAGACAGACATGTTAGCATTTATTCCCCGGGATGGAATTGAAGAGCTGCATAGTGTGGGGGAGGAACGATCACCTCAGTCTGTCAGTAGAGCAGGACAGTGACAAAAGTCTGTCACTAAAGCTACTCCTCTGCCTGGAGATGATACAGTTAAGTGGATGCAGTGGATTCTTCATGATTGACAGGAGTTTGCTTAATGCCCGTCGCTCTGCCACAGATGTTAAACTGTCCAACTTTAATCCTACAATGGAGCCTGCCTTCTTAACAAGTTTGTCCAGGTGTGAGGCGTCCTTCTTCTTTATGTTGCCTCCCCAGCACACCACCACGTAGAAGAGGGCGCTCGCCACAACCGTCTGATAGAACATCTGCAGCATCTTATTGCAGATGTTGAAGGACGCCAACCTTCTAAGGAAGTATAGTCGGCTCTGAGCTTTCTTACACAGAGCACCAGTATTGGCAGTCCAGTCCAGATTATCATCCAGCTGCAGTCCCAGGTATTTACAGGTCTGCACCCTCTGCACACAGTCACCTTTGATGATCACAGGGTCCATGAAGGGCCTGGGTCTCCTAAAATCCACCACCAGCTCCTTGGTCTTGCTGGTGTTCAGGTGTAAGTGGTTTGAGTCGCACCATTTAACAAAGTCCTTGATTAGGTGAAGTTAGAGTTTTCTGTGAAGCAAACACAGTAATGTGCACGATGGTGCGTTTTAGTGTGTCATTATGTGGAAAATGTGCAGCATGTTACATTTAAAAAAGAAACAGCATTGTGCTCCTCAGTGCTGATGTCTACAGGAGGCATTAACAGAGCTGATTTGTGGCAGGTTGCATGTAATAAAGAGCAGCAGAAAATGTGTGAATGAGGCTTTGAGGGGTAGTATTTGGTTTTCACCACAAAAACACTTTAAACCTTCCAAAAATATGAATTTTAGTGTCAGTTTCACAAAACTGTATTCAAATCAAAACCATTTTATTTCATTTTCCCTTGTCACTTTAACTCTTTTGCCCAATTCATTTTTTACATACAAGCTGGCATTTTTGCACTTCTCTTGCCTTCTTCCTGAATTCTTAACTCACCATATGCTTTCTGTTGTGATCCGTGAAATGAATGTAAAATATTATGACAGCACCTTAACTCTTTAACTATGTTTCACACCAATTCCCTTTAAAAACTCAATATGGCCATAAAGTTCAAACATCTTAAAGAAAAAGAGAGAAAAAACCTGTTTAGACTATTTAGTTAATTTATAAAACTTGAAAAACATTATTCTTTCACCTGTTTCACTTGTTTTTATCTTTAATATTTCTCTTTAATTCCTCCATCCTTTGCCATTTACACAAAGAATAATTCCCATCTGTTAATTTCTATTAGCTGAAAAACACTGGTGTTTTTCCTACTTAATGTTTCTGTTGTTTTGTTTTTTTTAAATGTATCTTAAAAAGGTAACACCTTTACTAATTTCTGGAGGTATTGGTATCTCTTAGTTCACACTTATAAATCATAGGTGCCATTTTAATAGAATTCATAAGCCTCAGTGATTTGTCTTGTGAAATTGGTCGCCTTAAGTCCTCCTAGTGATGCAGTCTATTCTCACTTTAAATGCCTTATTTAGCTCTTCCTCTTAGCAGATAGGCAATGCCTTGATAGAATCACTTTTTATGGTCATTTTCTCATTCGAGTCCTTGATCCTCTTTTGAATAAGTGAATGTAGCAGTGGGTCAATGGACGATTAATTGTGTCAGTATGAAAAAGCTCTCTAAACAGTAAATAATCCTCCCTGATCTCCAAAAGGAATTCACTAACCTGTCCAAAATTCCAGGGTACAGAGTAGATATTGTTCCAGGACCCTTGGAAAAGAATCCCATTTTCATTTAGGATGTATTCCTGCAGCATTTGCTGTTGGGGAAGGTACACGGGATCATCTAGAAGAAGAAAAAAAGACCACAGCAGTTATACAAGAATCAAATACCACGGCCTACGTCTGTGCTTAAGTGTCCTGCTCCAGCCAGAACCCCAAAAGATCTTATAACTCTTCATCAGCCACTTTATGGACCTGTTCAACCTGCCTTCAAACTGCCATGCTTATTATTTATGCCTTACTAACAGTTCTTTTTATGCTACCAATTTTTTTACCATCTTTTCTTTTTGTTTTTGTTTTCAGCATAGTAGCAGCCATATATTTTCGTAAATAATTATAAAAACCTTTATTATAAAACTTTCAGAAATTCTGTTTTGTCTCTTGAACATTTGTCCTGGTGGTGTGGAAAAAAAGAAATCAGCAAAGTCACCTGCGCAATTGTAGAATAAACAGCAGAAATGCGCACTTGTTTAATTCAGAATGATGCCACTCTTTTATGCATACTACACCTAACAGCATTTTCAATAACTGCACTCTACTCTTGCTAACTGATTCTGGGAGTTTTTGGGACCTCCCCTCATATCTAGACACGTTTTTGGTTACGTGACATGTCATGTTGTTGTCAAAGTTTTAGGATAAACCGGAAATAAATGATTGTATAAAGAGTTTGGTTAGGGATTGTCTGTATAGTTTTGGCTAAAAAGCTTTTGCTTTTGTTTTTGAAACTTCAGCATTGTTTTGGCATACAGTGATCCCTCGCTATATCGCACTTCGACTTTCGCAGCTTCACTCTATCGCGGATTTTAAATGTAAGCATATCTAAACATATTGATTTTTGATTGTTTGCTTTTCTCTGTCTCTCTCACTCTCTCTGACATTCTCTGCTCCTGATGGAGGGGGTGTGAGCAGGGGGGCTGTTCGCACACTGGCCTAGAGGATAGGGACGCTCCTCTACAAAATGCTGAAAGACTACCTTCACATTGCTCCCTTCTTTGTAGCTGCTTTGTTCGGTGGTGCCACACATACTTAAAAGCCCAACAGCCCTATTGATTTTTGATTGTTTGCTTTACTCTCTCTCTGACATTCCCCGCTCCTGACGTCACACCTTGAAGAGGAAGATATGTTTGCATTTCTTTTAATTGTGAGAAAGAACTGTCATCTCTGTCTTGTCATGGAGCACAGTTTAAACATTTGACTAAAGGGTGTTATTTCATGTCTAGAGGGCTCTAATAATGTTAGAAAATGTATTTAGAAGGTCGTAAACAGGTTTTCTATGCTCTAACTGCGAAAATATTTGATTTACAGATAAAAAATCCTACTTCGCTGAAATTCATTTATCGCGGCAGAGTCTGGAACAGATTAACTGCGATAAACGAGGGTTGACAGTATTAGGCATTTCACTAGTCTGTTTTGTTTGTTGGTAACAATCTGAGCCAGAGTCCTGACATTTCTTTCGGATAGCTGCAGAATATTGTCTTTGTGGTTGCTGGATCCTTTTTCTTTTGTTTTGACCTAGTCCTTGTTTTAATCTTCTTATATAATACGCTACCGTGGCTGTCCATTTGTCTGTCCAGGATTTTAAATCACCTTTAGCTTGCAAACTTACCAATTAACCTGAAATTTGGTACACATATAACACGTGACCTCCGCTTTCGGGGTGATGATTGACCTCCAAGGTCAAAGATTAACCCAGAAAGGTCAAGGTCAAAAATCAAATAACCTGTAGCCTGAAATTTGGTACACATATACTAAGATGAAACTCTGAACTACAGTTTTACATTAAAATTGAAGAGTTTTGGAATTATTTCTCTCTTTCTTTTTATTTTATTTTATTGCAGAAGCAACTCTCGGCAGCGGCCAGCAGGTCAGCCATGCAGCCCATGCGTAGGGCACCGTTCTCATCCCTACCACCTTCGCCATCACTTCCCCTACCTCTTCATATGTTAAATCATTCTTGCGGCAGATTGAAGATTTAAGTGCCAGCTTAAGTGAAAAAATTAAAGAAAACATACTACGTAATTTCAACACAAATACTGACTTAATCAGTTTAAACACGCAAAGATGCCAACGAAAGAAGAGAAGCAAGGGTGGAGAAAAGATGAGCTGCTCAGGAAGCAGCAAGCACATCAACCTCTGAGCAAACGAATGCTAAACAGAGACAGAGAAAGAGTGTGAAAACTATGAAGAGAGCACCCAGCATTTACTACAGACAGATGCACACCGAAAGACAATTAATTGCTCGAGCAAATGAGAGGAAAGAACAGACCATACAACGAAGGCAGGCCGACACTGAGCGAAAGAGAATAATAAGAGAAAATGAGACTGAGGAAGAGGCTAATCAATGTCGGCAATCAGAGGCCAAACGTATGAGAATTGCAAAGGCAAATGAGACAGAGCAAAATGGCATCCAGCGACGACAAATAGCAAGTGTATTCACTGCATGTTATCATGCAGTATGCCGTTACTGGTTTGGACATAATACAAGTAATGAGCTGCAAACAGCAAGTAATTTACTCAGGAATTTCCTAATCCTGTGAGCCTGGGATTGAGACAAGTAAGTCTAAAGAAAATGCAGAGAACAGAGACCTGTTCTGTATTTGATGTGAGCCCCATTCAGCTTACTGGGGAATTGAGACTAGGACGCGGAAAACCCAGAGGGAGCCATTAGTTGTACAGTATGACTGCTTATTTAGCTTAATTGTAACTATTAGAAGCTTTCCAGAGTTTGCGTGCTAGTTGGTCAAAAATGTCAAAAGACTACAAATGGATTTCAGCAGAAAAAGAAGAAGAAATTAACAGCCTATTGTAAATACCTTTACACCAGGGGTTGAAAAGGAGGAGAAAGTTTCCTCCTGAAAGCTGCTGCAGGACCTGTCCTTGCCTTAAGCACAGAACGGTCATCTTGTACTGGCCAACAGTTGCCATAGCAGGGCTGTACACATTCAGCAGGATGTCCTGTGGGCCTGCCTGAAGACTAAACCGCCAACTGTCGGTTTCCACCTCTGACTGAGGCACTTGAATTTGAATGAAGTCTTCTTTCCCTGTAGGTTACAAAAGAGTGAAAACAATTATCATTATTATTGTTATTATTATATTGGAAAGTGGAAAAGCCTTTACGGAGATTATTTAAAAAAGAACTACTCACACAGTACGATTGATTTGAGTGCCCCTACTAAATGCAAAATGGACAGAAGCTATGAATAATTCTTACACTTAATGCCAGTATAGATAAACAGAATTAGGCATGTCACATAATTAGCGAGGATAAGAGCATTAAGCCGTGTAATTGAAGACAGCACCTTGTTTCCATGTAGCACAGAGACTGGCCACTTACTGCAAACAGAGATGAGGGCTCAGGGTCCCGGTACTTCCAGAAGACACAGTAAGCAGGAATCTTTGGATTTTGTTGAGCACTCCTGAACTGAAGAGCAATTCTCCAGGTGAACTAAGGAATCGCTTCAAAATGTGCTATAACAGTCCACTCCTTACTAGAGCTAAATGAGTGTGGATTTGGGGTAAAGTCTAATTTGGCAGGGAGTTGGTACAGCTGGTGGTCTGTGGAGACAGAACTGGTTCATTTGCTGAATGCCATGTCTCCCTTTAGACCAGGGGTGGGCACTGTTGGTCCTGGAGGGCCGCAGTGGCTGCAGGTTTTTGTTCCAATCCAGTTCCTTAATGAGAAGTCGATTACTGCTAACAAAGCACTTATTGCTCAAGAGACATTTTTCTGCTTCATTTTAGTGGTCTCGCTTGTTAAGGTTCACCACCCTTAACCACTTATTTCAGTCCTAAACGGCTGCATTCATGGCTCCTTATTAGCAATAAGATACAAATGACAACGGAGCCAGCAGATCTCCATCTAGCTTGTTTCCATGTCCACCTGTGTGGATTCATCATGTACTCTTAGAAAAATGTGACAGACTCAAAATGAACCGTTTCAGGCTTCAGATCATTTGGATGATTTCATTGGAAACGAAAAAAATCTATGATATAAGAACCTAATATTGCAGACTAACAAGCCATAAAATTAAATAAGGCCTGAGATTGACAAAGATTGCTTTCTAACTGAGCAATTGGGCAACTGCGATCCTCCTACCCCTGCTCTAGACTTTCCTTTCAGCACACTTCTGACATTCAACAACTTAATATTGGTGATTACCATCGCCTTGTCAAACCCTCAATGGCCAGGTTGTCCTACAAGGTACACCCACTGCCTATCACAATGCTCTTTGTGTCACACAGAACACCAGCTCAGTGGTTGCGTGTAATTTTCATGCATCTTTATTAGTGTATCTCGGTGTTAGTTTGGGTTTTTATACGTGCAGAATCTATTTTGGATGCTTATTTTATAGAATAACAAGTAATGGCGCACTGCACGACAACATGCAGTCAATACACTTGACTTCTAGTTTTCACACTCTTTCTCTCTACGTCTAACATTCATTTGCTCAGAAGTTGAGGCGCTTGCTGCTTCCTGAGCAGCTCTTCTTTTCTCCACCCTAGTGGCCTGCTTCTTCTCTTTTTTCATTGGCATCTTTTAGCATTAAAACGGATTAAATCAGTGTTTGTGTTGTAATCGCTTAGTACATTTTCTTTAATTTTTCACTTAAGCTGGCACTCAAGTCTTCAATCTGCCTCAAGAGTGATTTAAGATATGAAGAGGTAGGAGAAATGACAGCGAAGGTTGTAGGGATGAGAATGGCGCCCGTACGCTTGTGCCACATGGCCGACCTGCTGGCTGCTGCCGAGAGTTGATTCTACAATAAAATAAAATTAAAATAAAAAGTGAAATAACCTCAGAGGTCAATCATCACCCTGAAAGCGGATAGTAGATGTCACATAGTATTTGTGTACCAAATTTTAGGTGAATAGTTCAAATGGTTTGTGAGCTACAGGTGATTTAAAATTCTGGACAGACAAATGGACAGCCACCGTAATGTATTATATAAGAAGATAGAACTGGCAGGAAACTGTGGAAATGCAAATGCTTGTGTGAATGTCTTTCTCATTGGTAGTTCTAATAATTCACTTACAGGTTTCAATTTGCAATTTAAAGTCCCTTGACTTGACTGATGTTCATATTATCTTCTAGTGTATGAATTCAGAAAAAAATCAACAACTGAATTAACAAGATGCCTGCGTAGATTGGATGATTTTCTCAGAAAAACTGCCTTTTCAAGTGAGCGATTTGATTTTCTTTTCCGTAGCATCAGGTCCAACCTCACTCTAGTCATTAGTGGAAAGGAAATGATTTACACGAAATTTAACTCACAGTTAAACTCAGTGTTTCACTTCACGGGGAAAAAAAAAAATCAAATCAAATCAAGATTCATTTATAAAAGCACAATTTTAAAACACCATAAGTGTAAACCAATGTGCTGTACAATAAAATCAAAAAAATCAATAATAAATCAGTAAACAAAGTATAAAAATTACATAAATACTAAAACAAAAAAGTTAAAAGAACCGATTAGAAGATAAACAATTTACAGAAAAGTAAAGGATATGAAAAAAATTAATTATTAATAAAATTGATACCAGAATTACTCATATACAGTAAAAGCAATCAAACAAGTGTGTTTTAAGTCGCGATTTAAACATCTGAGTTGAAGAAGCTGACCTAATTTCAATCGGCAGAGCATTCCGTAACTACAAAGGCACGATCACCCCTCGTCTACATCTTTTGGCACAACCAACAACTGCTGTTGAGAGGAACGTAAAGAGCGGACTGGTGTATACGGAACCAGCAACGCGGCCAGATAGGATGGGGCAGCACCATTTAGCAACTTATACACCAAAGGTTAAATTTTAAAATGAATCCTAAATTCAACTGGGAGCCAATGAAGCGAGGCCAGAATTGGAGTAATGGACACAACTTTCTGAGACCCTGTAAGAAAACGAGCAGCAGCATACTGAACCATCTGTAGCTGAGAAAGATGACATTTACTGACAAACATCATTTGGCTTCTCATGTCAATGACACAAGAAGAGAAGCGATTTCCTGTCTGCCTTAATTCCACACACATCTGCCTGCCACTAATGGAAAACGGAAAATAAAATTTCTGGTCACTTGTAGACATTTTCTTGAGCCATCAGATGTGTGTTGTGTTTGTCCTGATAAGTGGATGCCCACTTTGCCAATTATGATGACAATCACGGTGATTATGATCCTAAAGTTACATATTGGAGAAAAAAATGAAACTTAAAGCATACAGTGCATCAGCCCTCGTCTGCAGGAATTGGGAAAAAGAGAAGGACAATCGCTTGGTCCTTTCTGAATGGTTTGCTTTCCTGTGGGGGGAAAAACACCAATGTGCAAGGTGGTGTATTTTGGTTTGCCTTTGTACGCAGCATGTCACATTTTTAAAAGATGCACGGCATGTCTGCGATGATGTGACCAAGAGGCATACAGAGAATTGATTTTACTGGTGGGCTATGGATTACCTGCATTATGCATGCTTGAAAAAAATAGCGGTAAACACGGACAAGTGAACGGGTCTTTACGGAGTAATATTCCTCTTTTCCTACTTAAAAATAAAAATGAAAACTGCCAAAGACTCTTTTTAGTGAGAATTGCAAAATTGCCAGCATACAATTTTGTGAAACTCTATGTGAATTTGGCACTATTAGTCATACACGAGTATTGGTCACTTAACATCGTCTAATTTTCTTATATTACAGAACTGACAGGATACAGTAAAGGTTATAGCCTGAAAAAGTGCTAAGAGGATGCCTTTGCATCTGCTCCACTTGCATTTTTAAAGTTTTTTTGTTTTCTAAGGGCTCAAATTGTTACATGTTCCCCAAAGTCCAGCTCTCAATCAGCCCACTAACTGTCACAGAATCCATTTAAAAGTATCCTGCAGAGTGTGGCCTTCTGGTGTCACCAGCTCAGACAGTCTCCTTCAATTAATCAGGGCATACACCCATTTAGCTCTATCAGGGACATCATTGATCTAACGTATTGGGAGGTGGGGTGGCTGTTTCACAGTATTGGCAATTAGGAAAGTCATGGCTGAAAAACAAGAGACAACCTGACAAAGCCTCCTCTATAGAATAAGCAAAGATGACAGAATCGGATGTTCATCCACAACTAAAATAATTTCAGCAGCTTCAGCATGTACCGTTCCAGATTTATTCTCAGCAATAAAAGACACTGCTGTCTCATCATTTGGGGGAAATTGTCACACCTCACTGCCAAGTGGCATATTTGCTCTTCTGGCTGAGGAAACAGAAGCCGCTATGTATGAGAATCAAACAGGAGACCTGCAATGACCCCAAAGAGTGCGTGTCAGACAGAACAGACAGCAGAGCCTCCCATTAATTCAAAACAGAACTTACCAGTATGCAGAATAATCTCCAAACTCCCTGTCATCTGCAGACGAGACACATCTCCACATTGTATCGTCATACTGAAAGGCTGTCCCCTCCTGACAATCAGCCTCTTCGTATCTATCTCCTCAGTGTGGTGAGACCTGTTGTTTGTTGATGGCTGCAGGTCCACTGTCTTCAAGATATCTACAGAGGTGGGGAAAGTAAAAGTAATAGAAATTAAACGGCGAAGAGCACAAGGCTTTATAGCACATCTTCAATGTCAATGTCAATTTATTTATATAGCACATTTAAAACAACATAGTAATGCTGAAGTGGGGAGGAATAGAAATTAAGCAGAGGGTTTGTCCCAGATGACAGACTAATTTATAAAAGAATGTGACTCACAGTACATCTGAAAGTCTCAACCTATAAAAATCCTTAATTACAATAAACGTTTAAATTACCAAGAAGGAAAAACAACATCCTCAGAAAATGTTCACGATGGTACATAATCTGCCTACTGGTCCATACGACAGACTAAGTGATTCTTGCAAAGTTCTTTCAGTTGGTTTTCTTTGGGCCTGACTGTGGTACCACATGAGTATTGTGTTTTTTGAAAAAACGGACTGCTGCCTCTTTACTAAATAATGACACTCTTTACCTTCTGGCAAGGTGATGAATTGGGGGCAGCTAACAAGTGTAATGTCCCTGAAACAATCTTTGTTCTTACAGCTGTATTTAAGTGGTTGTATGTGCCTGTCCATTCCCTCCACACATTTAGAGAACATGGCAGATGTCTATGCCCCCCCTCACCCCCAATATGCCACCATAACTTGTGAGTGGACCACTGTATTGTGAGCACAGGAGATAAAAGAAAAAGAACTCAAAACAGGGTGCATAAGCAATTGGAGATCAAGAAATGGAAACCAAAAAGAATAGTCAAGGACAGGCTGAGGTTAAAATGTTAAAAAGACAATACAAGAAACAATGGTCAAAAGTTCAAAACACTGGAACAAAAATGTTGTTCCAAAGACGGGCAAATCTACTAAACCAATCTCACGAAGTTTTGTCACTAACTACATCAAACAATTGCAACTGTGCCAGTTTATAGGTTTCATCCAAAAGCTGGGATGCCGAGTATTGTGCACGGGGTTCTTCATGATGGTAGTTAATGATTTTTGATTTTGATATACTTTGCCTTTTTCACATGACCTTTGGATGTCACCAGGCATGTCAATGTGACATCACGTACCACACTCATGTGACTAGCAACAGGCATTACCATAAACAATATGACAGTCACTGTGAGAACAACACGCTGCAAACCCACAACAGAATAGCAAATCAACAAATGTTAGAAACAAATACTTAATGGGTTCCTGTCACTCAGACCCCCAGTCTACCTCTCCATCCACACCTATGGTCATGAGTTTTGGGTAGTGACCAATAGAATAAGATTGTGAGATTCTGAAATGAGGTGCCTCCATGGGGTTTGCTGGGATTACTCTCTGGGGCAGAACAAGGAGGTTGGTAATGTTGGAAAACCCCTGAGCACAATCGCTGCCTCTGTGGACCAAACAGAGCCAGTTGAGGTGCTTTGGGTGTCTACTTAAGATGCCCAATGGTGCCTCCTATGGGAGGTGTGCAAGGTACAGCCCAACAAAAGACCATTAATGGCTAGTTTAAAACAGATTAAGTCCAAATCCACCAAAATATCGAGGTTCGTCTAGTCTAAGTTCACTTTGTCACAAGAGGAAGCAGAGGTACAATAGTGAAAGAGAGCCATGTCTGATATATGCCAAGTACAAATATTTGCATGATAATTTCCATTGCTTCTACAGTGTACATACACCACTTCTATATATGCGTCTTGTGTTAAAGATTAAAAACTACATATTCTAGGTAAAATGTGTGCCTTACTTGGGGCTCAGGTTCAAACATTGTTAACAGCAGAAACAATATTTTTGACTTTTAAATATTAATATGTTCAAGTCGTGGTGGTATAGTGTCTAACGCTGCTGCCTCACAGCTCCCAGAGGCCGGTGTTTGAGTATGTGAATCTCGGTTACTTAATACAGGGGATTCAGAAAGTAATTAGACCCTTATTGCACACTTTATTGTGGTGTAGATTTAATCTCAAATGGATACATTTACCATTGCTACCCATTAATATACACTCAATAACCAATAATCACAAAGTGAAAATGTTTTTTTCAGAAAGGTTTGCAAATGTATTCAAAATTAAAATCTGAAGTCTCTCAATCATTTAAGTATTCAGACCCTTTTCTGTCGTACTCCAAATTGTGGTCATGTGCATCCTGTCTTCTTTAATTCCCTCTACCGATGGCAAATTGAACTGAAATTGAATTGGACATCATCATTTAGAAAGTTACACACCTGTGTCGATAATGTCCCACAATTCACACTGCATGTCAAGACAAAAACACAACCGTGAAGTCCAAGGAACTCCCCCTAAACCTCCATGATCAAATTCTGGTGATGTATAGATCAGGGCAAGGGGATCAAACCATTTCTGAAGCTCTTGAGTGTTCTCAGGTGCATAGAGACCTCAATAATTGCAAAATGGAATAAGTTTGGGACCACCAGGGCTCTTCCTAGAGTTGGCCGTCCAGCCAAACTGAATAACCAGGCAAGAAGGGCCTCCATCAGAGAGGTGGAGGTGACCAAGAACCAAATGGTCACTCTAACAGAGCTTCAAAATTCCACTGCCAAGATGGGAGAACCTGATGGAAAGATAACCATCTCAGCAGCACTCCATCAATCAGGCGTTTATGGTAGAGTGGCTAGATGAAAGCCACTCTTGAGTAAAAGGCATATGACGGCATTTAAAGGGACTCTGAGAGCATAATGAAAAACATTCTCTGGTCTGATGAGACAAAAATGGAATTCTTTGGGCAGAACACTGAGCACTATGTCTGGTGAAGAGCAGGAACTGCTCATCACCTACCTAAGACCATCCCTACAGTGAAGCATGGTGGTGGCGGCATCGTGCTATGGGGGTGCTTCCCAGAGGCAGGGACAGCAAGACTGGTCAGAGCTGAGGGAAGGATAGATTCAGCCAAATACAGAGAGGTCATTAAAGAAAATCTCTTCTAGAGTGCCCACCACCTTAGACTGGGGTGAGGATTCACCTTTCAGCATGACAATGGCCCAAACCATACAGCCAAGTCAATGCTGGACTGGCTTTGGGACAAGCTTGTGAACTTGAATGGCCCAGCCAAAGTCCTGACTTGAACTCTAAAAAATATCTGTGGTGAGATCCAAAGGTGGCATTTTAAAGATACTTCCCATTCAATCTGAGTTTGAGAGGGTCTACTAGGAAGAATGTTATGGACAGCTTACCCAAGAAGGCCAGAAGAGCTGGGACTGCTGCTAAAGAAGCTTGAACTTAGGCTCTGAATACTTATGCGAATAAGAATTTTCAGTTTTTGATTTTTAATTAATTTGCAGGTATTTCTGAAAACAGGTTTTAACTTTTCCTTATGGGTTAGTGAGTGTAGACTGATGGTCAAGAATGGCAAATGTATCAATTTAAAAAGAAACCTACAACACAAAGTGTACAGAAAGTGAAGGGTTCTAAATCCACTGTATAATCATTTTTCTGATGACTAAAAAATTAATTTGAGGTTTGTCACTCCAAGTAATTTGAATTTTTAAATATTTCCTTAATTAATATTGTTGTTCAATATTGTGTTTTCAATTCTTTTTTTTTTTTTTTTTAAGAGATGTGCCAGCATTTTGTTGAGCCATTGCTATGATGCAGTGACCTACATTTTATGATGTCATCACTGTAAGCTTAGGTAAAATGTAGCACCCTGATGTGGATATGTGTGTCCGAGTGAGCCCCAGTCTCTGTAATTATGAGCTGAGAAATGGTGCAATAATCTAATAGCTGGATGAAACAAACACATTTCACATGTTTGTAATGAGCCAGCCATTTGTTCCCAACTTCTGGAAACCAAGAACATGACCCCTACTAACTGGTATCACAGTCTCATCAGAGAAACATCAGTCTGTCAACAGTCTGCCAGCAACCTGTGTTGCTGATTGTTAGGACACAAAAGTAAGAAAGAATAAACTGCTCAACACCTGTTACATGAGCCTGAGCACACTGCCGAATGATGCCTTTATAACTGTCCAGATGACAATTCAAGTTTTAGGTAATCAAACTTTCAAGTCATTTTGCTTACCTCTAGGAGTCCACAAAGATGCAAAATAAAGCTTCAGTTCTTGGGCTATTCGTCAAATTAAATTTACTATCAGTTTGAATGACTATACAAAAGTAGGTCAGTGTGACATCACAAGCACTGTGTCCACTCAAGTGATTGATCAATGTCCATTAGCAATGTTAACATGGAGGGGAGTCCAAGAGTGGCAATGAAAACAAGCAAACAGATTGGGGAGGTAGGAATGGCATTGACAAACACTGGCTTATAATAATAAATCTTTAATTAAATGTCCTTATGTCAATCAATCCACCAAACTCAAAATGCATATAAACTAATGAACAGTGTTTTATACTGGTTTTATTATTTATAAACATACTCAAATTAATTAGTATCACTACAAAAAGTACTATAAAAAAGGCAGAGTGACTTTCAGACATTTGCTCTTCAACTGTATTAGATACCTATCTTTAAAAAGTCAATGTGTTCTATGAAGATTATATGTTGAAAATATTACAGGCTGTCTCATTAAGATAAAATTCACAATGTTTTATAAAGTGTATTTTAAATAAAAAGTACATTTTCATCAAAACATAAAATTACAAAACTGAACTGTGAGTACCATCAGCTTATAACCAACAAAATGAGCACAGATTTATTTTTCCAGGTTGCACCACATGCCATTTTTTTAAGACATTTCAGATTAATTATTATTTATGCAAACTACCTTTCCCTTTAAAAAGTCTACCTTTCAACATGCTTGTCCTGTTCGGAACCCGAATTGTACCACAGAAAGATAAATACCTTTAAAACCAGAGAGGTGAGGGGCTCTTACCGTAAGTGTTTGCCATTCCTGTGCTCTGCTTCAGTCTGTTCGGGACGTCTTGCTGCTGCAAACAGTGCTGGGCATCCAAACTGCAGAAAGTTCACAAGTCCCCATCTCTTTATATGTCAGAAGAGTGTGAGTCACTGAGGAGGCTGGCTTGAAATCTCGGTGTTAACTGTGACCTCACCTGTGAAATCTGGAAATCGAACCCTCGGAGCTATCCAGCACACACAGAACCTTTTCTGCGACTTCCTGACATGATGTATTCTGAGAAGTGGGACCTTACACATCTGTGCGGGGTGTAGTTTGACTCCCTGAATGAATCACGCTGTAGTTGAGGACAGCCAAACCTGTAGAGTCTGAATAATGAATGCTCTGCTTATCAATGTGTTTTTTATCAATAGTTATTATTTTTTTTTATTAATTTTATTACAATCCATACAAAGCCATCAAGTTTTTACAAAAAGAAGAATTGAGTTAAGAACAGATCAATCCCCACTCCTGAGAGAGAGAGCAAGCCAAACGGCGTAAAATTTAAGGCTTGTAAACATACCTAAATTAATAAATTCTCTGTGCTTTATAAACTAATTTTAAAATATTACTGATCAGATCCTGCCATGTTTTGAAAAATGTCTGTACGGATCCTCTAACTGAGTATTTGATTTTTTCCAATTTCAAATAATATAACACATCGGTTTCCCACTGACTTAAAAGAGGAGAGTTTGGGTTCAATAGTTATTATAACGGACTCCTGTGTACATTCAAATAATTTTTTTTCATTCTGACTTGCTGCCTTGACATTTGTGCGCTCTGCCCCTGTATGTTTTTTTTCTGCAGTGATTTGTCTTTTAATTCTAACTTATCTTATCAGTTGCTTTGTAAAGCATCTTTTACAGATGCTGTCACTGAATTTAATTTGGGATTATATTCTTTAATTTTATAAAATCTCTCAATTTCTGCCCTGCCCGGTGAATAATTCTGTAGATCTTTTTATACTCCTGGATTCAACAATTCAATTTTCACCAAAATAAGACTGTAATCTCAAAAACGTAAATTTATATATAAAATAATTTACTGTACAGTAGTTAATTATATACAGGTAGGTATCAATCACTGCTTTAAATGTGCAGACAGAAGGCTGGTGAAAAAGGATAAATGTTAAGATACAGAACAAGACAGGGCATCACCACACATAATGAAAATCTTTTTATTTCAAATAAATAAACCACAATTTTTGCAAATTTTATAAAGACATTAAAATGTTATACAATAGCCAGAATATGAACATTATTTGACTTTAAGGAAACACATTAACATCCAGAGAACGTAAATCCCACCGACCCATTCCCCACTTTATCTTACACAGAGTCAGGCATAGTGCTCGTCCCTCAGTGTCACGCAAAAATATTTACACAAGTGCCTGAATCCGGCTGCTTTTCCCAAGCTTATGATAACTTTAAATAATAAGTAAAGAGCATGATATTCACTTGGCCAGATGACTTAATAAACAGTGTGACCAAGAACTAAAAATCGTTAAAAAAAATATTTTCCATCCATCCATCATCCAGCCCGCTATATCCTAACTAGAGAGTCACGGGGGTCTGCTGGAGTCATCCCAGCCAGCACAGGGCGCAAGGCAGGAAACAAATATTTTCCTGTGTACACAAATTTGTAATAATGTCTTAATTATTCAAGCATTATTCTATATGTCGAACGTAACAGTATATAATGAATTGGTCAATGTAATGCACAAATATGCCGCACCCCGCACATTTAAAAGCCCAAACTCTAGTCTGTCCGCTCTATTATGGTGCGCACGAAGAGTAAGTGGCACCTTCTCCTTTACCACTATGGAAGTAACTTTAAGCACAGCCATGTTTATAATAAATCTAACCAACGTGACATTCATCTGGGGTGTGAGATGGAAGTGGTTATTAACTCTTCTTTCTTTTACAACTTAATCATCAAAGCCACAATTTTATGGCCAACCTGGGTCATACTTGGGCATCTCATGTTGAGCCTTTAGATCACAGTTGAGAACAGGACACACAGGGATGGACACTGTAATCAGGGCTGGCATTTTAGTTCCCCTCTCTGCTATGAGAAAGGTGTTAGAAATTGAAAGGTGTGCGATGCGTCAGTGCATTAAGTCGCTTTACATGCATAAAGTACGCTCTCTGCAGGTAAGACCCTGTCAATAAAATGCATGTCATGCTGTTTATGCAGGGATGATGGCCAGCAGAAGAGGTACTCTGATCGAGAGATTTCAAGCCCTGTAAAGGAACAGGCAAGATGTACTGATTTGATGTCTGTAGACCTGAGTTATGATTATGTGCAAACATATTTTTGTAGTGTGCAAAGAATAGATACAAATATTCACATTAAATATTCAATTTCCTTTTTTTGTAGCCCATCTACAAAGAAGAAAATTAATCTTTGCTGGTGTGTCAACACCAGCACAACAAAATAGGTCACTATGACCCCAGTTCACAGTAAAAATAAATAAATCTAATAAACATGCATACAACTTGATCTTTATGACAAACAACTACCCAAATTCACCTTCCACCGAAGCATCTAAATGCAAGAATGTATTACTAATATACTCTTGAAAACTGCTGACTAAATCTTCACAGTGGCTACACCTTTTACTACGCTAGGCGGTTTCCTCCTAGGACATCAGGATGGTGCCTTCAAGGTTATTTCTGTTATCTCAGCCCGACTCGCAATTCGCATGGGAATCCCATAATACACCGTTCCTGGAGTGACATATACAAAGTTTCTCTCCCCAACCTTATAAAGTCCACTGAAGTAAGGGTTGAAGAGATAAGCAGCAAGAGTGAACGGAAAAATCTGACCACCATGAGTGTGACCTGAAAAAAGAAAGCAAGAATTTTGTCAGAGTTACAAGAAATATCGTTTTGCCAAGAAATCAATGCACCCTGGCATTCTGTATTGTTCCGGAACAGTTCTCAAAAATACCTAGAAGTATTTCTAACTAATAATATATCGTAAAAGCATAAAATACACTTTAGACAAGTGCACAGTGTCATATGCAAGTAAAAGGAATATTAAATATAAATGCAAATTATGCAATGCTGGTGTAAAGCAAGAAAACTCTTTTAACATATTTTAGGAGCCTTAACTGGTAAAATCTTCAGACACTTCTGGCAAAGTGGAAATGTGAATAAAATGCTAGATTACAGTAATCACTTGGCATCTGTTAGGGATTGGTATCAGGACTCCCCACAGATACCAAAATCCACAGATGCTCAAATTCCTTATATAAAATGGCATGTGTGGTGAGAGGCTTGGGCTGGTATCCAGCCGGGACACCCAGAAGAATCAGAGGAGGGCTTGCGCTTCCTCCAGACTACGAGGGGGCAACCACCTTGGTGGCTTTGGGGACCTTGGGAACAGAGCTTAGAAGCTCAACCCTATAGGGGCCCGTGGTCACCGCCGGGGGTGCCCCAATGCCAGTGGAGCCCTGGCCCTCAGCACTTCCGCCACACCCGGAAGTGCTGGGGGGGAAGAAGAACAGGGACACCAGAGTGCTTCTGGGTGCACAGCCGGCACTTCCGCCACACCTGGGAGGGCCGGCAGAAGGTTATCGGGAGGCACCTGGAGCACATCCAGGTAAGCTTAAAAGGGTCCCTCCCATTCAATGGCTGGAGTGGGGTGGAAGAGGACGGAGCTCGGAGGAGAGGAGTAGAGGCGGACCTGAGGAGAGAGAGAGGCATTGGAAGGGCCTGGGCTGAGGGTGATTGGTGATGTGGCACTGGGTTGTGTGGTTCACTTTATTGTAAATACTACTGTAAATAAATGTGTGTGGTGCTTTGCAACAATGTCTACCTGTCTGTGTCCGGGCTGTTCCCCACACATGGTATATGCATATAACCTACGTACATCCTCTCCAATGCTTTAAATCATATCTAGATTACTTGTAATACCTAATGCAACGTAAATGTTATGTAGATAGTGGTAATGCTATATTGTTAGGGGAAAAATACAAGAAAAAAGCCTGTACTTAGTACATGTCAGCAACAACGTAACATTTTCTTTCTTTCAACACTTACAGCTTACTTTCGTTTAATGACATGAAAGAGAAACACACAGAATATTTAAAGTACAGTACAGGTACACATAGAAAATATAAATATACAAAATATACAAACCAAGAGTGAGCGAGCTACCTACAACCACACGCTCATTCAGGAAGTGGTCCCCTGAGGCAGAGCAGGCTCGGAGAGACTGCTTTGGAACTGCGGACTGGGATGTCCTGCAGGGGTCACATAGTGAGAACATTGAGGAGGTTGTCGCCTGCACTACTGACTACATCACCTTCTGAATGGACATTGTAGTTCCAGTAAGAACAGAATGCTGCTATGCTAACAACAAGCCATGGATTACAAGTGACATCAAGTGCCTTTTGAACCAGAAGAAAAGGGCTTTTAAAGGCGGTGAACAGCATGAGCTCAAGCGTGTGCAGAAGGAACTCCGAGTCCAGATCAGGGCGGCGAAGGAGGAGTACAGGAGAAAGTTGGAGCAGAAGTTGCAGAATAACAGCATGAAGGAAGTGTGGGATGGGATGAAGATCATCACTGGCTGCAGCTCGAAGCTGGGTGCCACCATCGAGACAGACGTGGAGAGAGCAAACTAAATGAACAACTTCTTTAACAGGTTTGACCACCCTAACCCACTTTCACCTTGGAGTACTGCACCCTCCACCCATCCTTCTGCTGATACCAGGATATGTGAGACATCCCCACCCACAATTACAGCAGCACAGGTGAGCTGAGAGCTTAGGAGACTTCATGCCAGCAAAGTAGTGGGTTCAGATGGAGTATCACCACAACTGCTGAAGGCCTGTGCACTGGAGCTGGGGAGTCCTCTACAGCGCATCTTCAACCTGAGCTTGGAACAGGGAAGAGTCTCAAGGCTTTGGAAAACATCTTACATCATCCCAGTCCCAAAGGTATCAAGTCCTAGTGAACTGAATGACTTCTGGCCTGTCGCTCTGATGTCACATGTGATGAAGACCCAGGATCAGCTGCTGCTTCACCACCTGAGGCCACAAGTCTGCCACGCCCTCGACCCTCTGCAGTTTGCATGCCAGGAGAAGGTGGGAGCGGAGGATGCCAACATCTATATGCTACACCGATCCCTCTCCCACTTGGACAGAGGAAGTGGTGCTGTAAGAATTATGTTTCTGGACTTCTCTAGCACCTTCAACATCATCCAACCTCTGCTCCTTAGGGACAAGCTGACAGAGATGGGAGTAGATTCACACCTGGTGGCATGGATCGTGGACTATCTTACAGACAGACCTCAGTATGTGTGTCTCAGGAACTGCAGGTCTGACATTGTGGTCAGCAACACAGGAGCACCGCAGGGACTGTACTTTCTCCGGTCCTGTTCAGCATACATCGGACTTCCAATACAACTCTGAGTCCTGCCACGTGCAAAATTTCGCTGATGACACTGCTATCGTGGGCTGCATCAGGAGTGGGCAGGAGGAGGAGTATAGGAAGCTAATCAAAAACTTTGTTAAATGGTGCGACTCAAACCACTTACACCTGAACACCAGCAAAACCAAGGAGCTGGTGGTGGAATTTAGGGGGTGCAGACCCATCATGGACCCCGTGATCATCAGAGGTGACTGTGTGCAGAGGGTACAGACCTATAAATACCTGGGAATGCAGCTGGATGATAAATTGGACTGGACTGCCAATACTGCTGCTCTGTGCAAGAAAGGTCAGAGCCAACTATACTTTCTTAGAAGGTTGGCGTCCTTCAACATCTGCAATAAGATGCTGCAGATGTTCTATCAGACGGTTGTGGCGAGTGCCCTCTTCTACGCAGTGGTGTGCTGGGGAGGCAGCATAAAGAAGAGGGACGCCTCACACCTGGACAAACTGGTGAGGAAGGCAGGCTCTATTGTAGACACAGAGCTGGACAGTTTGACATCTGTGGCAGAGCGACGGGCGCTGAGCAGGCTCCAGTCAATCATGAAGAATCCACTGCATCCACTGAACAGTATCATCTCCAAACAGAGGAGCAGCTTCATCGACAGACTCCTGTCACCGTCCTGCTCCACTGACAGTCTGAGGAGATCGTTCCTCCCCCACACTATGCGACTCTTCAATTCCACCCGGTGGGGTAAACGTTAACATTATAGAAAGTTATTGTTTGTTATACCTGCATTTTTATCACTCTTTGATATAATATTTTTATTTTATCAGTTTGCTGCTGCTGGAGTATGTGAATTTCCCCTTGGGATTAATAAAGTATCTATCTATCTATCTATTAACACAGAAAATGCAAAATTCATTCTCTCCCTCTCGTTCTCATGCTGGTTCTGCACAGTCCCTCAATCCATTTCTGTCAATAAAACCATCAAAACGTTTTAAATTCAGCAGCAAACCTCACTCTGCAGCTTTTAAAATTTTTTTGCCGCACAGAATCAAAGCTGTATTCCTCCCGATGTTTGGCCCACTGTTCCTCCATAGACTTTTGTAATGTATTCATATTGATTTTGTCCCCACAACTGCAACATTTGAAATTTAGAAGATGGAAGAATTACATGTCTCTGTTCTAAGTGGAAGTGTGTGGTTCTGGGCGAGATTTTGTGTGCCCTAGAATGCCCTGGTGCGCTTTCTAGAAGGGTACAGGCCTTCCACACACACACACACACCACACACACTGCAGTTGGGAATGGATTTGGCTTCCATGAAAAAAATGAATGTGACAGTTATTAATGCCCCTTCCAAAAACCAGCTTCTTCAGGGTTTTCTTCTTAGTGGTTTCTTAATTATAAAATGAGTCTTTCTGCTAATAAACTTTTCATTTAGTAAGATGGATTGTGTCTGCTCTCGTTGTACTGCATCAGAAATTGACTAGTGCTCCACAGAAGTGACTGGTACTCGTTTTAGATTTAGTTGCTACTGGTATAGATTCGGGCCATCTTGACCTTGAACTAGATTAAGCAGGTTTAATAATGGCTGGATGACCAGTGGATGAAGTTCACTATCTAGATGCTTAACAATGAAGTCACAGATGTAAATAATACCTAGTTGTCAACCTTGTTATGTGCACACCATTCTTAAATGGTAGTTGGTGAAAATTAAGCACTTACATTTCAAGCAAATGAATGTAAATGAAAGGAATAAAAGAACGGGAACTAAAGGCTTTGACTTAGTACTGAATACGCTTCTTTCTGAACTTCTGAGAATTAAAAGCTGCACTACTAGTAACTTCTGAAATCTCAGACAAAGAACAGAGATAACCCATCTAAGTCAATGACATCTCTGTTAAATCAGCTGCTAACTAGGACTATTGAAAAACACCAAGAACAGAGTTTGATATGCGTGCTGTATGTAATAATTAATGTTGATTTCAAATGGCAAGCGACTAATACATACCAACCTATAACTGATTGACCATTTATCTCCAGGTCTGTGAACTCAACTACACTCTGTAAGTCAAGAGAAATTTACTGGATTTGAAGGAGTAGGGACAAAGGCAGGTCTTTGTTTTAGACACTCTAGCCACGCCATACCTTATGCTTTTCTCATCTCCCTGTCACTAACTGACTCACATTTCAACACTGGCCTTCTGGCTCACATCGTCACTGCAACATGACGAGACACCCAAAAGCAAACAGACCCCACATGGAGGGAAAGGGAGTTTCAAAATACAAGAGGATTTATATATACTGTCATTTATGGTAAATCATAGAGAAGTGACTGCAAAACAGCTCAGTGGTGCTTCTGAAACTGTTCAAGCTGACTATTCACTGACTCAATAAATAAGCCTTAAAGAGATTATGATTCAAGGCACAAAACCAAAAATCTTTTAAAGACACTCATAATTCTAAAGTTCCCGTATTATGCAAATCATCTTATGAGCACTACACTTTCCTTTAATAAAATAATACCAAAGTGTCACAGCATATGAAACTAGATCATAATCCATCCATCCATCCATTTTCTAACCCGCTGAATCCGAATACAGGGTCACGGGGGTCTGCTGGAGCCAATCCCAGCCAACACAGGGCACAAGGCAGGAACCAATCCTGGGCAGGGTGCCAACCCACCGCAGGACACACACACACACACCAAGCAAGCACACTAGGGCCAATTTAGAATCGCCAATCCACCTAACTGGCACGTGTTTGGATGATGGGAGGAAACTGGAGCGCCCGGAGGAAACCCACACAGACACGGGGAGAACATGCAAACTCCACGCAGGGAGGACCCGGGAAGCGAACCCAGGTCTCCTAACTGCGAGGCAGCAGTGCTACCACTGCGCCACCGTGCCGCCCTAGATCATAATAACATATTTAAATAGTCCCATTTTCCAATGCACATTGTTGTGCAGCATTTAGTGAGAAGCAAATGTAAAATGAAAACTATTGCTTGGGCTCTGAGAAGGAGCACATTATGTCCGGGCTTTTCTGTTTGTACCCATTCTCAATGCTGTGTCACCACCTGGCAAGTAAGATCTAACCATAAAATCCATGCAGTTGTCTATGTTGTTTAAACTTAATAAGTAATAAGGAAGGAAAGTGGAAAATATCAAAATATTAGCAAATACATTAATGAAACCAGTGCTCATCTTCACATATTTTCAATATCCGACGTCCCAGTTAATTCAGAATTACCAACGTTCACTCTGTTTCCTTACATTTAACAGAAATGCTTTTGACTTTACAGTATGGCAAATAAAGCACAACTCTATAAAGTTTGGATTTCCAAAAAGTTCTCTTAGGAAATTAATTGCTACTAGTTCTTCAACAAAACCGAGTACTTACAGTACTTAAAAAAATGTTTTCTACTAAAGGTACAAACGCACAGATTACTTGGTTGTAATTTATTTTTACAGCTGGAAAGCTCCACTGCTTCTCTTCACTAATGATTCCAGCTCATGAACGCCATAACCTTATTTTGGAAAGCCACTAACAAACCTTTCCTGACAATACCCTTGTACTCATTGGTTTGATTAATTTATTTATTTTGGGAAGTTTTAATATGGAGTGGCTTGGTTGTTGTTGTACTAGACAGAGACTAAGCTGACACTTCAACACCGCAAGTACAAACTTTGAGATGCACATTGCAGACTCGAGCTCTCACCACAAAGATCAGATCTTCATAGCCAACTGAGCCAAAAAACAGCTGATCTACCTCATGTGACTATTTGGAATTTTGATTTCAAATGAGATGACCGAGAGATGGAGTGGTCTCACTTGTCCTTGTAAACTTTTTGCAGCACTCTTGTTTCTACTGGAGCTCTGCTGCATTATATTACTAAGTGACAGAGCCAGCAAACTGTGTCTAAATCTGAAACACAGATCTCCAAGGCAGAGATAGAGTTGAGAGAGGCAATATGAGAGAGGCCTAGTTTATGGTCTGTGCCAGATTTGTGTGTAACAGCAACTCAATTCATCAAAACGGTTTATCATCTACACTAGATCTTTGGATATAAGAATATTTAGGTTATAGTCTATACTAGAGCTGACAGCAAAGAATAAATTGTCAATATTAGCCACAAAGTACAATTGACATGGCAGATGAAAAACATGACAACTCTAAAAGCAGCTGGATTTATTCAAACAGCCTTTAAACAGGAAGCGAATAGTATTAGCATTAACTGTGCTTTCCTGTTTTGATTCTGAGGTTTGCTTGAAAGAAATATTCTACCCATCGGGTGAAACATCAAAATGAACCTATAATGAATTTAATTGCTTACAGTTCATCTGTTCCTCAATAAAACACAGGTCAGAGTTTCCCCCTAGGCGGGAAGGGGCATGTCTTCTTACTATACAGATATGAGTCTGAAGAAAACAAGAAAACATGCAACAACTAAGCAACTTTTAAATGAAACAAAAAGGGGAAATTACTAAAATGTGAATGGTTGATTCCTTGTTTCCAAATTGTGCAGATTTGTATTAAGTTAAGTCTAACAAGTACTGCACCTCTTTCATTTTACTACAAACAGCTGTGTTTGGTGTCACTGGTGTGGTTGGATATGAGACTTCAGTTCTTCAAATATTGTTCAAATTTAAACATACAGAATGGAGCAGTGAGGAAGCTCTTTTGCCATTCACGACCTTTTTTCCCTTTTTTGCAAATAAAATTTCTATCCTTCCTAAACCTAACTATTAATCTCATTTCTAAACCTAGATAATCCAATTTAAGACTGCAATAAATCAGATTATTCCAGAGGCATTGTGGCAAGGCAGGCACAAGCCAAGTCCATTCTCACTTAACCATACTTACTCATCCGGGGCAAATCAGCCTTAGCCATCTGACAAAACTAAGGCAATCACCTTTAATCAAAGCGTATCAGATTGATCCATTCATTCATTTTTTAACTTTCTTATCCAGTTCTGGGTTGTGCAGTGCCAGTGCCTATACTGGCAGCACCAGGTTCAAGACCACTGTGAACACATGATGGGCAAACATATGCACACACTGACTTGGTGAAACTTTGGCACAGGCAATGCCCGAGTCAACCCCGGACACTAACCACTGCACCACAGCCACTGTCTTTAAGAAATTAAAATACAATCATTTGATCTCACAAGCACAGCATAGCCATGAGAATGAAATATTAATAAATTGTATTTAGGATTCTGGAAAAAGCAATACAACAAGTAAAACTAATACAAGAGTTACATATACAAAGTAAATGTCCGCAATGGTAAATGTACTCTTGCAAAACAGGATTTTTGAAATCATAAGCAGTTTCTCGGGGCGATAAAAACAAACTTACAAAATTCCACCTTGAAACAATGGACCCGTCACCTGAACTTCTCACAATAACAGCAATTTTTACACTGGTGTGTAACGAATTCAATAAATGTCATCATGTGAAAATGTTAAGCGATAAAACGCGACTTCCGCGAGCACGCCCAGTACACGCATGCGCACGGCGGTTCGCTCCGGCGGCGGGTACTGTGCTTTATCCTCCTTATGCGCGTCTCCTTTATCTGGTGCTCTTGAGCTACTTAAACCACTGTTTGCACTGCATTATCTAATTTTAACACAGTCTTGTTTGTCATGGTGTCAGAGAGCAGTGACGTGTTGCGTTTTGATAGGACATGCAGAATTTAACAATGCTCTGTACGTGTGAACCCAATTCCACTACTGAAAAGGTTGTATGTATTCAATTCCAGTTATTTGTTTGTGGTAACTAAATGGAATTCACGATAAACTTTTAAAAACTAAATTAGTGAAGATGCCAACGTACACTTATGGGAAATGTATGGATGGGTGACATGTTCTCCTACAAAAGAAAAAGAGGTTTACCGCACACAACTGACGGTGGTGGTACTCTTTTATTGAACCGCCTAGTCAAACGGTTCCCAACGTTATGCAGTTTAATCAACCACTCACATTTACACTTTGTAGTCTCAAAACCGTACCTTTCCTTCTGTCTTTTTCAGATTTCTTTGTTTTCCTAGACAAACGTTATGAAATTAGTTTTTTTCTTTTTTTCCATCAAGAAAATCCATCCATTTCATCTGTTTTCCTAACCTGCTTATCCAGGGCTGGGACATGGGGCAGCTGGAGCTCATCCCAGCAACACAGGACAATGTCTTAATATACAGGTTCAAACTTTTAAGCTGCCAAGGAATTAGGAACTTGTTTGTCTTTTCCCACCTGATAAGATGAGGCTGATGTCAGGTCGCATCTGAAGAGCCTTCTTGGCAGCAGCAGGCTGGTGTGCAAGCAGAATAATTGCTCTGTCGGGTCCACAGCCATCAAGTGCTCTTTCCAGGTTCATTCCATGGCCTGGATATCTGAAAAGGCAAAGTTTTCGATCTCAACATGAAGAGAATGACAACAGAATGAGGGTATAAAGTAGAATGCTGTGTAGTCTTAGCGCAGACTATAAAAATGTGTAAAAAAAAAAAAAAATAGCCACGTTACTTGGAACAAAGAAGAGAGACAAGCCACCCTGTATTAAAATCATGAAAGGAATAGCAAAAAATACCTTGAGGACATCATTTTTAGTTTTGACCAGACCAACCAGAGTTCACAGGGCACAGCAGGTATAAATCCAGCATTAGAGGAAGTTTAGCATTAGGAATTGAGAAGAAAGGAGACTGACAAATGAGAAGTATTGAAACAATACAAACATCTCAATGTCACGGCAGCTCAAGACAGGGGTTAGAGGATTTTACAAAAAGGGAAACAGAGGCTGGAGCAGGTTAGCTCATGGTAGAGTAAACTCAGTTGAAGAAAAGCACAAACAACTGCATGCAGGTAAAAGCAGCAACAACTATACAAGATAGATGATCTTAATGTATAGGAAACAAACACTTAAAAGAATTTAGATGTTTGCACAGATTCAACATTCTTGTCTTTCAGATAATATACGAAAGTAGGTGAAAGAATGAATAAGATGTTATACTGTAAAACAAAATCTTCTCCAACCCGCTGTTAAATGTAAACAAAAAGATGTGTACAATCTGCTTGTAAGACTATGTTTAGATTCCTTTGTACCGTTCCAGTCACCCTGCTTACAAAATGACAACAGCTCTGCAGAGAAGAGAAGCCAACTAGATGTCTGGACTGAGCAGCAATATAATGTGTCGCAACCATAATCAATTAGGTTACAGTATGTTTAATTCAATGTAATTTGCGCTTTATGGTTTTTTGGCAATATTTCTATGTTTTATGCATACTGTACATTTAGCTTTTTAAGTTGTGTTGGGAACATGAAATACTATCAGTATAAGCTGCAGATCAATGGCTTTTTGAAATATACAGCAAACAACAAGAGAAAAAATAAAAAACAAAATTAATGCTGCAGGCCTAGAAATTGGCAGAATATCTGTTTACAGTGGGAAAGAGGGGCATATATGACGTTGTATCACTATAAGGCAAACTTGTAAATAACGCTTCATAAAAAAGGAAAGGTACCACATTTTGTTCCTGCTTCTCTGCTGTGTATTTCTGGTTTAACATCTCAGTGCTGTATTTTTGGATGTAATCAAGCCCACCTACACACAGCTGAAGTGACCAAACCTGGGCCTCAGATATGACAGGCATATTGATCCACTTCAACGAGTTGATTCTTTCAAATAACTCATTTAAGTGAATTGATTGTTTTGATTTGTTTGATCCATTTTTAGGATTACATGCTGGTGCATACCTAAAGTCCATGGGTGCCTTCTAATCACATCACAAATATATAATATAATATAATAAACCATATATTACTTTCTGTGTAATTTAAGATGATCATAATACATATGAAATTGTCCTGTTTCAGTACACACAGCATGCCAACATATTTCAGATGCACAATAAGAAAAAAAAGATGTTACATTACAGAATCACAAGTGATTGAGAATCATGTGATTTGCTTGTGGTTAAAGATTCACTTCATGAATCAAGAGAACAAGAACTGTGCAGCTTGTTGTCGGGTAATGATTTGTTCGTGAATCAAATGTATGAGAATCATGTGACTTGTTCTCAGGTAGTAATTCATTCTAACTCAAAAGAATCCATCCATTATTCAACCCGCTATATCCTAACTACAGGGTCATGGGGGTCTGCTGGATCCAATCCCAGCCAACACAGGGAGCAAGGCAGGAAACAAACCCCGGGCAGGGCGCCAACTCACCGCAGAGCACACACACAAACCCACACACCAAGCACACACTAGGGACAATTTAGAATCACCAGTCCACCTAACCTGCATGTCTTTGGACTGTGGGAGGAAACCGGAGTACCCAGAGGAAACCCACGCAGACACGGGGAGAACATGCAAACTCCACGCAGGGAGGACCCAGGAAGCGAACCCGGGTCTCCTAACTGCACCAAAGAATTAATAAATATAAATGCCCAGTGCAGCTAAAGTCTTCTTCTTTCGGCTGTTACCGTTAGGGGCTGCCACAGCGGATCATCTTCTTCCATATGTTTCTGTCCTCTGCATCTTCTGTTCTGTTCTGTTACACCTATCATCTGCATGTCCTCTCTCACCACATCCATAAACCTTCTCTTAGGCCTTCCTCTTTTCCTCTTGCCTGGCAGCTCTATCCTTAGCATCCTTCTCCCAATATACCCAGCATCTCTCCTGTGCACATGTCCAAACAATCTCGCCTCTCTGACTTTGTCTCCCAACCGTCCAACCTGAGCTGACCATCTAATGTACTCGTTTCTAATCCTACCCATCCTTGTCACACCCAATGCAAAACTCTGCCACCTCTAGCTGTCTCCTGCTTTCTGGTCAGTGCCACCGTCTCCAACCCATATAACATAGCTGGTCTCACTACCGTCCTGTAGACCTTCCCTTTCACTCTTGCTGATACCTATCTGTCACAAATTACTCCTGACACTCTTCTCCACCCATTCCACTCTGCCTGCACTCTCATTTTCACCTCTCTTCCACAATCCCCATTACTCTGTACTGCTGATCCCAAGTATTTAAACTCATCCACCTTGCCAATTCTACTCCCTGCATCCTCACCATTCCACAGACCTCCCTCTCATTTACACACATGTATTCTGTTTTGTTCCTACTGACTTTCATTCCTCTCCTCTCTAGAACATATCTCCACCTCTCCAGGGTCTCCTCAACCTGCTCCCAATAATAATAATAATAATAATACATTTTATTTATATAGTGCCTTTCCTATGCTTAAGACCCTTCACAGAGTTTAAGAAAGAACGACAGGGTATACAGTATATAGCATTGTACTAAACCAGATGAATAAATAAAGAAGAGTAAGATAGTAAATTTAAATTCAGTAAAATCCCTACTATCGCTACAGATCACAATGTCATCACCAAACACCATAGTCCACGACGACTCCTGTCTAATCTCATCTGTCAACCTGTCCATCACTATTGCAAATAAGAAAGGGCTCATAGCTGATCCCTGATGTAATTCCACCTCCACCTTCCGTTGTATCCGTCACTCCTACCACAGACCTCACCACTGTCACACTTCCCTCGTACATATCATGTACAACTCTTACATACTTCTCTGCCACTTCTGACTTCCTCATACAATATCACAACTCCTTTCGAGGCACCCTGTCATATGCTTTCTCCAGGTCCACAAAGATGCAATGCAACTCCTTCTGGCCTTCTCTAAACTTCTCCATCAACATCCTCAGAGCAAACATCACATCTGTGGTGCTCTTTCTTGGCATGAAACCATACTGCTGCTCACTAATCATCACCTCACTTCTTAACCTAGTTTCCACTACTCTTTCCCATAACTTCATGCTGTGGCTCATCAATTTTATTCCCCTGTAGTTACTGCAGTCCTGCACATCCCCCTTATTCTTAAATATCGGCACCAGTACACTTCTTCTCCACTCCTCAGGCATCCTCTCATTTTCCAAGATTCCATTAAACAATCTGGTTAAAAACTCCACTGCCATTTCTCCTAAACACCTCCACACTTCCACAGGTATGTCATCTGGACCAACGGCCTTTCTATTTTTCATCCTCTTCATAGTTGGCCTTACTTCCTCCTTGCTAATCCGTTGCACTTGCTGATTCACTATCTCCACATCATCCAACCTCTTCTCTCTCTTTTTCTCTTCATTCATCAGCCTCTCAAAGTACTCTTTCTATCTGCTCAACACACTCTCCTCGCTTTCCATCTTTATCCTTTATTACCCTAACCTGCTGTACATCTTTCCCAGCTCGGTCCCTCTGTCTAGCCAATTGGTACAGGTCCTTTTCTCCCTCCTTAGTGTCCAGCCTCTCATACAACTCCTCATACACGTTTTCTTTAGCCTTCACCACCTCTCTCTTCACCTTGTGCCATATCTCCTTATACTCTTGTCTTTCTGCATCTCTCTGACTATCCCACTTCTTCTTTGCCATCTTCTTCTTCTGTATACTCTCCTGTACTTCTCAATTCCACCACTAGGTTTCCTTATCCTCTTTCCTCTGTGCATATGTCATGCCAAGCATCCTTCTTGCTGTCACCCTTAATACTTCTGCTGTAGTTCCCCAACTGTCTGGTAACTCTTCACTACCACCCAGTGCCTGTCTCACCTTCTCCCTAAATTCAACCTTGCAGTCTTCCTTTTTCAAATTCCACCATTTGATCCTTGGCTTTGTCCTCACTCTCTTCCTCTTCTTAATCTCCAACGTCATCCTACAGACCACCATCCTATGCTGCTTAACTACACTTTCCCCTGCCACCACTTTGCAGTCTTCAATCTCCTTTAGATTGACTCTTCTGCATAGGATGTAATCTACCTGTGTGCATCTTCCTCCACTTTTGTACGTCACCTATGTTCCTTCCTCTTCCTAAAATACGTATTCACCACAGCCATATCCATCTTTCTGGCAAAATCCACTATCCTCTGACCTTCTTCATTCCTCTCCTTGACACCACACCTACCCATCACCTCCTCGTCTCCTCTGTTCCCTTCACCAACATGTCCATTGAAATCTGCTCCAATCACCACTATCTGTCCCTTGGGTACACTGTTCATCACTTCATTCATCTCACTACAAAAATCTTCTTTGTCCTCCATCGCACACCCAACTTGCGGGGCATATGCACTAACAACATTCATCATCACACCTCCAATTTCTAGCTTCATAATCATTACTCTGTCTGACACTCTTTTCACCTCCAGAACACTCTTGACATACTGTTCCTTCAGAATAACTTCTACCCCATTTCTCCTCCTATTCACACCATGATAGAACAATTTGAATCCACCTCCAATCCCCCTAGTTTTACTCCCCTACCATTTGGTCTCTTGCACGCACAATATATCAACCTTTCTTTTCCCCATCATATCTGCTAACTGTCTCCCCTTACCTGCCAACATTCAAAGTTCCTATCCTCAGTTCCACTCTCTTTACTTTCCTCCTCTCCTCCTGCCTCCGGACATGTCTCCTCCCTCATCTTCTCCTTCTTCTTCTTCTTCGGCCAACAGTAGCCAAATTTCCGCTGGCTAATAGTATTGGTGGCGGTCATTGTTAACCCGGGGCTTGACCGATCTGGTATAGAAATTTGTATTGTCTGCATATTGATTTAGCAAAATTTTACACCGGTTGCCCTTCCTGACATAACCCTCCCCATTTATCTGGGCTTGGGACTAGCATGAAGAAACACACTGGTTTGTGCATCCCCTCTGGCTGGGTTGCAGTGCAGCTAAAGTAAAGCAAATAATTGTTAGGAATTAGAATAATATTTTTATAGTGTTAAGTTTTGTGTGACTAATTTGTTGAATATTAATAACTTAATAATGTTTACATATTTAATTTAAAACAATTCCAATATTAAATTGTACAAAACAAAGAATACATTCTAATAAAAATTTGCTGTTACTGCATCACACTTGTATAATGAATGAGAGAATCATCAGTGACAGAGTTTTCATTTGTTGATACTGATATAGTTTGCACTCAAAAGAATCATAAGTGAAGTGAGTCAAGACTCATGATTCAGGCAGTTCTTACGAATGCACTTTAAATATCTAGTAGTGTCAGCAAAAACCAAACAGACACCAATGACATCGTGAAGGATATGCATGCGATTTAGCACTTCCATTGAGCTCCACTAAGTCATTTTGATCATGTTTGCAAAATGATTCATATGATTCACCATGCATTTGAAGGGACACCTGAAAGCTTTAAAAAATGAATGGATGAGATACTGCAACAACTCCTCTATTATTCATCTATTTACTATCCAGCTTTTTGAAGTAGCTAAAGGAAACTCTAGCTGATATAGGAGAATGTAAAAAAATTAGGAGGTATTAGTGCTAATCACTGTGACACCACACGAATCTCACCAATATGGCAAAACATTTAAACTAACTGACTGAGTGATCTCCCCTCATTTGTAATATTTATTTTGTTTTTAATTGTGTGTTGCCTCTACACAGATAAAACTGAGACCCGAGTACATGACAAGTTTATTAATTAGCAGATGAGGATTGGTAATAATTTACTTACCTCAACAAATGGGCTTCAACATCATCAACTCCTGCTAAGCAAAGCCATTCATCGTTCCTTTCCACGGGACCAATTCGAACATTGGTGTTATGAAGCGGTTGAACATTTAGCATTTTCAGATAACTGAACCAGTTACTGACATCAACTGTATAATACTCATGATTGCCTAGGTTGGAGATTGAAAAAAGACACAATAAAACACTTTATATCTTTCTATTATAAAAGAAAAACTTGAGATGAGGCTATTGTCAAGAGATTTTTTCAAGTCCTGCCCTCTTCTCAACCATTTATGGTTAACGGCCCACATCCATGGTCCTCTCACCTCTCATTCGTGTGAATACTTTTGTCAGACACAGTTCATGCGCTCTCAGCTCTTATAAATTTTTACGTTTTCCTCACTTTAAGTTCCCAATAAAAGGTATTATGTTCAGATCTTATTGAAGAATTTCATCCCGAAGGGTTATCAACAGAATAAATGAGTACACGGACAATCCTAGCAGCAAGAAACGATGAAGTAAAATGAATTAACATGAAAATTGACGATCAAATACGGCAAATTGGTTAAATGCATATCAATAGACTATGCTGAAACAGTTGGTGGTGATGGTGCGGAAGATGAAAACATTAACTTACAATATCCCATAGAATATCTACAAACGTTAAGACCGTCCAGTCTTCCACCGGCCGAATTACTGTTGAAAGAAGGATGTATTGCAATGTTATTGCGTAATCTGCGAATAAGTGATGGGCTATGCAATAGGACAAGATCAGTTGTATTGAAAATTGGTTGAACAATTCTGACATGTAAAATTTTAAGAGGCGACAAGAAAGGTAATGTAGTACATCTTCCACAGATAACATTGGACACCAAAGGAGATCCTGATATGCCATTCATATTAAAACATTTACAGTTTCCCATTAGAATAGCTTTTCCTATGACAATTAACAAATCACAAGGATAAACATTCGAAAAAGTCGGTTTATTTATTAGGGGGAAAGAAACGATATTCACTCACGGGCAGTTATACGTTGTGTTGTCACGATGTAACTCCAAACACAGAATCAAAATTCAATGTGATATCGTTAATTCCAAATAATGTTTTTACTGAAGTTTTACAGTAAAAGTGTAAGTTTAAAAAGTACTTGCGTGTTAATTTCAAAGCGAAACAGAACGAAAATGTATAACGCAACAAATACCTCTAACATAATTTTCTTTCAATTTATTACGTTTTACTATTTTTACTATGGTTAACTACTTGCTGTAATGTAAAATAGTTAGGTCTGTTATGCATATGTAACAATTCCCATGAAAATAACAATCTGATTAAATTGTACATCCACTTCCCCATACGTGGGTGGCAGAGCCGCGAAGTGACTAGTGCGTAGCTCCCGCCTGGGGGTTGGCAAGCGAAGCAAGCAGGGGTCCCTAGTAGGTACTAAAACCAAAGACATCATTCCCAACAGCTTGTCTTTATCTTCTAGTCTGTGCTTTCTGTTCTAAATATATGCATTAGGATTTTCATTGAATTGTTACTGCCTCCCAGATCTTAGTTGTTAATTTATGGGCTACACTGTTTTTGATATTTCTGCTCAATAGTTATTCATTTACTGTATTTATCTGTTGATTGATTGTGTCATTTATGCTATGAATCTGCATCTTTTTTTTTTGTTTCTGCTGCTGTGTACATCTAAATATTCCCCTTCGGATTAATACATTTTTATATAGTCTAATCTAATTTGCACAGGAATATCTACCTGCCCAAGGTTAAGTGAACACAAGATGCCTGGTTCAGTACCTACCACTATCTGATATTATATATATAGAAACTCTCAGCAAGTCAGCTAATATGTCAGGGCCCCAGCTGTTAAAACATGGAAACAACGGACTATGGTTATCTGAATTGCTTTGCATAAGAGAGTTAGTTCAATAAATGCATGCAAATGAATGTTTTTGGCAATTGCTGATATACCAAAACTGAAAAGGCCTCTTACTGCTGTAATCCAAATGATGTCACCCTTCCTGCTTCCTGCTTACCTGTGACAAAGTATGTCCCCAGTTTGGTTTTGAGTTCTCGCAGAGGCTCAGAGGCTGTTTGCAGGTTAACCACCTGGGAATCTGTGAGGTCTCCGACGATTGCAACAATATCTGAAAATGGAAAGGAATAGATAAAAATGGGTCAAGTGTTTCCTAACTCATCATTTGGCACAGTCTTGTTATGGTACCAAACTCTGAGCAGACCCTCTTCATTTGCATTTCACCCAGTCCTTCTCTGTCACAAACTGTTTTTATTTTTTTCATGCTGAAGGTTTATTTTTTTTTTTTTAGCTTTGTGGTGTAAAGTACCTTTAACATTTACACTGAAGCAACAATCAAATTAGCTCATTTAACTTGAGAAGTCTAAAAAACCAAATATAGCAAAAGGATCCCAGATCTCCGTCCTCAACACCTTAAAGGGTCACAGACTACGATTGTCTAGACTTGCCAGATCCCAAGACGTAATTATAATGTCACTTAAGAGCCCTACTCCAGTACCTACAAAACCCTAAAATCATCTGCTGGAATAAATGATGCTACTAAGTTGTGAACAGTCACTCTTTGGTTGAAGTCGGTATTTTGGCACGCTCCGACAACTCCTGTCTACCAACTCCAGTGACCTGGAGACAATTCCTGATGTAGTCACTCTAGGAGATTTCTACATTCTCTTTTAGTGTACACATTAGTTTTCTTGAGAGATTAGTTGGATTCATCCTAGATCCAAAAACATACACATTAAGTTATTGGTATCTCTAAGCTGGTCTGTTCTGGATGAGTGATTGTGCCCTTCAGTGGTTTGTGTTCAATATGGTGTTTGTAGCTGTTTTCTGCCTGATCTTTTCTAGATAAGCTCTGCTTCCATGCAACCATGCAGGTTCAGATAATGCATACCGGTAAATGGGTTTGGTAATTAGTTACTCAAGTCTTCCTTTCTATATGACAGAACCTCCAGGGCAGAGGTGAAAACTTTTGTTCAGCCGGGACTATGGAATCATTACACTGTACAAGAAGGTTACTGTGGTGGATGCCTGTTGAAGGATCCACAAGGAATTAATATGTCACAGGTTCTGTACAATTTTAGGACACTGGGAATTCAAATCTGAGCTTTTTTAAATCTCCAGGTCCAATTCTCAGGAGTGTTCAAAAAACAACTCGCTAACACTGCCTGAAATACTATGGGGACCTGCAGTTCACGTATTGGTAATCACAGAAGGCTAATTATTGGACAGTAAGAATATTCTGTAGGCACTGCAGGTCCCAAATGACAACCTTTGAACGTACAACTTGCTGCTTTACAGAAGGCAACCCTAATGGAAACAGCAATGCTTTAGGCTTTTAACTAAAGTAAACCTTCAATTGGGCACAATGGCAAGGAAGCTATCTTTAGAAGCAGTCATGGTGAGGAACCATATTTAAGCTGGCATATGTTATGCACATCTGCCATCCTGGAAAAGGATACACTGCTCCCTTGAATGTTACAAGAAATGGACAGACACAGGAAACTTTCATGTAGTTGTAAAGATTTAGCTGGGGGCTCTACCCCTTAACCACTTCCTTTGCCTTGAATTTGGCCTTCAGCCCCATTCAGAGTGTATGCTGCTATGCAAGGCGGGTGACGGTCATATGATGAGTGGGCCAACAGAAATAACAGGTGGGGGAAGGCAGATGCTCTTCACCCATGGATTGTGCGTGGTGACATTGTGAAAGTCTCTGTCATGCTCTCACTTGTGTTAGCTGATTTCTGTATAGCGTTTTGACCTTCTCCCTGACTTTCGGACTCTGCTTCTGTCAAGTGGTTTTTTTACATTTGCCTGTGCTGTGCTTTGCTGTTTTGTGTTGTTTGACACCTCCCTGTTTTGACCCTATTTTTTGTTTTTTTGGGCTGTAGTATTATTACATACATTTGCTTAAAGTGCCATATCACTTAAAGTAGTCTCCTGTTTAATCAGTCTGCAAACCAGCCAAGGCTCACATTAGCAGTCAAGCTTTACAGATCAGCACACCACAGTGCCTTGTGATTCCAATTTGTCTTCTGGAGATGACAGGTGTAGGGCCTGCACATGTGCCAGTGTCTGTCAGCACTGAATCGTACACCAGTTCATTAGAAAACACATACATGCAAACATTAAAAGCCATTCACACCAGTCAGTTTAGTGTCATTTAGAACCTAACAAATATGTATTTAATATGCAAGAGAAAACCTGAAGACTTGGGGGAAACATGCACAGACATGGGGAGCACATGTAAACTCCCCATTCTATCCCCAGGCTCTAGAGCAGTGAGGTAGCAGTGCAAAATTCTGTGCCGCCTTAACAAAATAAAAAATGCGACATTCAGACCCCTTCACTTTCTGCACACTTTGTGTTCTAGGTGACATTTAAAATGGAAACATTTGACATTTTGCCCATCAGTCTACACTCATCATCCATAATGACAACGTGAAACCATGTTTTCAGAAGGTTTTGCAAATGTATTCTTTCTGGCAGATCCTCTCAATCCCTGTTAGACTGGATGGGAAGCGTCTGGAAACTGCCATCTTCAGATGTTTTATGGGATTTAAGTTTGGGCTTTGGGTAGGCCACTCAAGTTCAGTAAGAGATTTGTCCTGAAGCCATTCCAGCGTTGTTTTGTCTGTGTACTTCAGGTCATTGTCATCACCATAGACTGAGGTTGTGTGCATTCTGGAGCAGGTTTTCTTCAAGGAACTCTCTGTAATAAGCTAATTCATCCTTCCCTCAATTCTGACCAGTCTCCTGTCCCTGCCACTGCGAGACAACCCCAGAGCATGATGCTACCACCACCATTCTTAGGGATGGTATTAGGCAGATGATGAAAAGTGCCTGGTCTTTACCAAATGTAGTGCTTGGTGTTTGGCCCAATGAGTTCAGTTTTTGTCTCATCAGTCCAGAGAATCTTTTTTCCTCAGGCTTTCAGAGTCCTTTAAATGCCTTTTAGCAAACTCCAAATATGCTGTCATTTGCTTTTTAATCAAGAGTGATTTACATCTGATTGATGGAGTGTTGCTGGAATGGTCAGACTTCCAACAGTTACACCCATCTCAACAGAGGACTTCTGAAGCTATGTTAGAGTGACCATTGAATTCTTGGTCATCTGCACAGCCAAGATCCTGCTTGCCTAGTTACTCAGTTTGCCCAGACAACCAACACTTGGAAAGGTTCTGGTGTTTCCAAACTTCTTCCATTTCACAATTTAGGAGGCCAACGTGCTCCTGGGAATGCACAAAGCTTTAGAAATTATTTTCTACCCTTCTCCTGACCTATGCCTCACCACAATTTGGTCTACAGAGTTGCTTGGACTTTGTGGCTTTGTTTTTGCCCTGACATGCAGTGTGAATTGTGGGACCTTAAATACACAGGTGTGTGCGTTTCTAAATGATATCCAATCAGGTTTTCACAGATGGACTCCAGATATATCCAAAGGAGAATTAAAGCAAACATGGTGCACCTGACAACAACTCGGGATTGCCACAGCAAAGAGTCTGAATACTTGTATGAGTGATAGATTTCATATTTTGATTTTATTATATTCGCAAACCTTTCTGAAAACATGTTCTCAGTTTGTTATTGTGAAATGTTGAGTTTTGACTGAAAAATTGCAAATGTATCCATTTAAAGTTAAATCTACAACACAACAAATGGACAGAAAGTGAAAGGATCTGATTATGGTCTGAATACACTGCATGTTACATAGTGAGAAGATGGCTGTGGATGCAGTGGATTGGTAAAAACATGATAAATTAATTCACTTAATGACAAGGAATTCCTTGAAATGTTCGATAAAGACTGCAGAATTGTGTATTCATTTGTTATGGATTGTGGACAAGGTAAATGTATGGTCACTTTACAAATAACATTCAAAAGAAATCTGCCTTTAGATGGCATCAACTGAAGTGATTCTGTTTAGCACTAAATATATTTATAAATTCCAAAAGGTTTTCCCCTAAAAGTTTCTTGCTTATATTGCAAAGACACATATGGCCTATAAGAAGCTATCAAAGAGTAGGTCAACTGGATCATTTGAAGAATATAAAAGAATTAAACATATCATTGAACACTGCCCCCTGGAATTAATATAGTTTAATCCAACCTAATTAAGAGTTGGAGGATATATGGCATCATCAGAACATTGCAAAGATGAAGACATCCCTCCAGATTTGATGACTAGGCAAGGAAAAATCTCACCAGGGCAGGTACCAAGAGACTTCTAGCAGTCTTCAAAGAGCCACAAGAATATATACAAGTAACTTAGTTACATATTGTCTCCATTTATGAGTTGTGGGGTTATGTAGTAAGATGGAAACCATTTCTCACTAAAAAATAATATCTATGTCAGAAAAATTTGTAAGACATTTTCAGTATATGGAAGAATGTCTTGTAGTCAAAAAAATGAATGGCTCCATTTATGAAGATATTATAGCACAAATCCTGCTGACTGCTTAAACCGAACAATGGTCTGAAGAACGTGACCAAGGAAAAAACAGGAAAATCAGTGTCCTGGAATGGCCCAGACCTCAGTCCTATAAAAAATCTATTTGTGGACTTGCCTAAAGATGGCTGCGCTCAGGAGATCCCCTTGCAATTTGATCAGAATGAACGCTTCAGAGTGGAATCAAATTGCAAAACTGAGGTTTGATATAGCTGATGAAAGTCCCATGCAAAGAGACATATTCAGCTAAAATGAAAGCAAAGTATGCTCCCACAAAGTATTAGTTAAAAGTCCTTCAGCGTTTTCTGTTATCTTTCCTAAATGTTATCTATTTGTTTTTAGTTAAATGTCTTTGGTTATGGTGAATGAAACTTGACTTGACTTGGCTTGTTTCAGCCTCTGCATCAACAAAAGATGAAGTTCGTGAAGGCTTGTATATTCCTTGTATGCGTAAACATTATATAATGCTTGTTTTATACCAGCAAAACTGGAAAAAGACCATTGCTGTAAAGGGGCCAACAAAACAACTGAAAACACCCTACTTGGTAGAATGCATCTAAACGTCCTCAGATATAAAGTGTGTTTCATGTGGGATTAACCTTATTCTAAATGCAGCTCACACACACGCGTCATTTCAAATGTAAGCTGAATGGAAAATGGCTGAATGTACAAGCAGTCATCAGTTGTGATGTGGAATAAGAACGGCTCATTTATTGCTACTAGCAAAACCATTAGCATAACAAAATAAAAAAACAAAAGGTTTTTCTAGAAATGTCATATTGATATATGGGTTATTCAAGAAAGATCTAGTGAACTCTTATAAAACTGACACACTTGTCCTCAGCAATTCTATTCCTGGCACACCCATGTAACACTCCAGACATTTCTTGAATGAACAGGAGCTGCTTCATTTTTCAACAGATAACCTTTCCTGCCTTTTGCTTGTCTATAACCCTCAAGCAGTGATTTATTTTGTCAATTTTTTGTGCATGCTTGGGTTGCCTTTGTCTTAAGTCGCATTTCCTGGTGTTGCTATGTTATTTTTGCTTTTGAAATATTTTCCTAGTACAATTGAAACAATCTTTCAGGTAAAAATATGAAAACAGTACACCCAGAAAAAAAAAATCAAAGACATGCAGCTTTGCAGTCGGTAGAATTTAAACAATAAACACATAAGGACAAAACCAGATAGTTATAAGCATACAAGCCAAAGCCAGAAAAACATGCACTCAGTGGGCACTTTATTAGGTACACCTGCTCATGAACATCAATAACCTGCTGCTCTGAGCAACCAATCATGTGTCTGCGTTCCCATAACGTAGACAGGATCAAGAGATTTAGCTGTGGTTTTGGAAATATTAAAATGAACAACACACACGATCAGAGTGACTTTCACCAGGGTTAGTTTGATGGTGACAGACGGGATGGTTTCTGCATCTCAGAAACCTCTGACCTGCTGGGAGTTTTCTACAAACACCATGTGAGACCTGGAAGTGGACGGGCTATAAAAGTAGAAGGCCACACCTGGGTGAAATCTTCTCAGCTAAAAACAAGAAGGGTCTATGATCATCATACCTGGATAATTGAGGATTCATTTGATTTATTTTAAGTTTTGTTGCACCATGTAGATACTAAGGTTAGAATTTGGCCAAAAGAGCATGGATCCATGGTTCTATTCAGTCTTACGTAGTATAAGTGAAGTGCCATCCAAACTGAGTACAATTCTGCACATCCTCTCTCTGACACACTAACACTGAGGACTTTCAGCCAATAAATTATTCAGCAGAAGTGTGTCAACTAACGTGATGGGGCTCCTTTATATCATCACCAATACGTCTGCATAATGTCTCACTGGGACTGCAACAGCCAAGTCAAAACTTTTCTTTCTTTTGAATTTTCTTGCTTTATAGTCATTCTGGTGAGTGTTCACTCCAAAGTGTGTGTGTATATTTATTTACTTACCTACCTATTTATATAGTTATTTATTTTAAGAGCTTCTGTAAAAAGTCAAAATTCCCCCTAGGGACAAATAAAGTTCTATCTATCTAAAAGTAGTGGTACTAGCTGTTGTACTCTCACATACAGTGCATCTGGAAAGTATTCACAGCACATCACTTTTTCCACATTTTGTTATGTTACAGCCTCATTCCAAAATGGATTAAATTAATTTTTTCCTCAGAATTCTACACACAACACCCCATAATGACAACATGAAAAAAGTTTACTTGAGGTTTTTGCAAATTTATTAAAAATAAAAAAACTGAGTAATCACATGTACATAAGTATTCACAGCCTTTGCTCAATACTTTGTCGATGCACCTTTGGCAGCAATTACAGCCTCAAGTCTTTTTGAATATGATGCCACAAGTTTGGCACACCTATCCTTGGCCAGTTTCACCCATTCCTCTTTGCAGCACCTCTCAAGCTCCATCAGGTTGGATGGGAAGCGTTGGTGCACAGCCATTTTAAGATCTCTCCAGAGATGTTCAAGTCTGGGCTCTGGTTGGGCCACTCAAGGACATTCACAGAGTTGTCCTGAAGCCACTCCTTTGATATCTTGGCTGTGTGCTTAGGGTCGCTGTCCTGCTGAAAGATGAACCGTCGCCCCAGTCTGAGGTCAAGAGCGCTCTGGAGCAGGTTTTCATCCAGAATGTCTCTGTACATTGCTGCAGTCATCTTTCCCTTTATCCTGACTAGTCTCCCAGTTCATGCCACTGAAAAACATCCCCACAGCATGATGCTGCCACCACCATGCTTCACTGTAGGGATGGTATTGGCCTGGTGATGAGCGGTGCCTGGTTTCCTCCAAACGTGACGCCTGGCATTCACACCAAAGAGTTCAATCTTTGTCTCATCAGACCAGAGAATTTTGTTTCTCATGGTCTGAGAGTCCTTCAGGTGCCTTTTGGCAAACTCCAGGTGGGCTGCCATGTGCCTTTTACTAAGGAGTGGCTTCCATCTGGCCACTCTACCATACAAGCCTGATTGGTGGATTGCTGCAGAGATGGTTGTCCTTCTGGAAGGTTCTCCTCTCTCCATAGAGGACCTCTGGAGCTCTGACAGACTGACCATGGGGTTCTTGGTCACCTCCCTCACTAAGGCCCTTCTCCCCCGATCGCTCAGTTTAGATGGCCGGCCAGCTCTAGGAAGAGTCCCGGTGGTTTCAAACTTCTTCCACTTACGGATGATGGAGGCCACTGTGCTCATTGGGACCTTCAAAGCAGCAGAAATTTTTCTGTAACCTTCCCCAGATTTGTGCCTCGAGACAATCCTGTCTCGGAGGTCTACAGACAATTCCTTTGACTTCATGCTTGGTTTGTGCTGTGACATGAACTGTCAACTGTGGGACCTTCTATAGACAGGTGTGTGCCTTTCCAAATCATGTCTAATCAACTGAATTTACCACAGGTGGACTCCAATTAAGCTGCAGAAACATCTCAAGGATGATCAGGGGAAACAGGATGCACCTGATCTCAATTTTGAGCTTCATGGCAAAGGCGGTGAATACTTATGTACATGTGCTTTCTCAATTTTTTTATTTTTAATAAATTTGCAAAAATCTCAAGTAAACTTTTTCACGTTGTCATTATGGGGTGTTGTGTGTAGAATTCTGAGGAAAAAATGAATTTAACCCATTTTGGAATGAGGCTGTAAAATGTGGAAAAAGAGATGCGCTGTGAATACTTTCCAGATGCACTGTATATAGCATATGGTGAAATTTAAATTTGCATGTCCTAGTGATAACTAGGAATGTAAAATCAGACAACGCAATGCAAATAGTTAAGGACACTTTAGTCTCAAATGTCATGGACTTTATAAGCATAAAATTGAGTAGATACCAGTTTACACCCTCTAAAGCAGATGTAAGAAGGGCAGCGTGAAGGTCTACTATAGTATGGGCCAGTGCTGGTAGTGTAATGATGTAGGGAGTGTGTTCTTGGTAGACATTAGGCCTTTTAATAGCAAAGCTGCTGACCAAGTGGATCTCTTTGAGGCCACAGTCTACCTTTTTTCAAATTGACATTTCCAGCAGGATAGTACACCGTGTTAGGAAGCACACATTATCTCAAGCTGGTCCACCGGCTAGGACAGTGACTTTAAGTTTACTCCAATGACCTTGCAGTCTCCATATCTCAACCCAGCACTGCAGGTTTGGGATAAGGTGAAATGGGAGGTTTGCACCATGAAGGCAGAGATAAAAACAAAATGCAGGAAACGTGTGATTCTATCGAGTCAGCATTAAGGGTGTGCACGGGTAGTCGCACACACTGTAACAGTATCTAAATACTGAAATTACTATTCGGGTGTTCAGTAAGCCTACTGCATAGCCAAATGCTGTGAAGAGAATATGACATTAAAAAAAGAAAAGAAAATTGGGTCTTTTGATACAGAAAGCAGAACTGTTACTGTGTGTAAAATCTGTAATGCTAAATTTTATTTTAGGCCACTCAGTGTTGATTTAAAGACTGAAGCATCCAGCAATACATCTGACACAACAGCTGAAGATCTCAAGCAAACCAACAAATGCACTTACTACATCATCTCAAAAATGTGAATAAAACAATAAATAGAAGAACTGATCATAGAAATGCCAGCACTGGACAATGGGAGGTAATGGCTTTATAGAACTGATGACAACTGTTGAGCCAAAAGTATGAAGCCCCCTCCTAGAAGACCATCAGAACAGCAAGACACAGAAACAGTGACAACCACAAAAAGTGAACTTCATAGAGACACCAGTTAGTAGGCCTGCCTGACTGGACACATAAAACAAAACTTATTTGAATGCAAAATTCAATTAAATGTATAGGACCCCTTGAATGCTTTAGGAAGATTTACCTACAGATCCCACATAGTCTTAGTTAATACTAGCGACTGGGAGGCCGATCGAATCGGACTACAAATTCTACGTTTGTGAAATCCATACTTTCTCTACAAAGAATTATTTCTTTTTTTAAGTCCTTGAAATGATTTGTTATCATGGCACTGATTTGTGCTTAAAATAGACCTTTTCGGCCGATGTAATGAAGAGCTTCCTGTTTAAATAGGGCTGCGAAACGTGAACTCAGCTTTTCGGCGCACCTCATTTGATTTTTTGCGGAAAACAAATTTTCAAAACAAACAGTATTTTACGACTCAAATCATAGTCGGAGTAATAACTATGTTGGCGTGGTCATTTTAGATCTGAGATCGGCTAAAATTTAAACAATGACCGTTATTAATACCCAGCCGCCATCACTCAGTTTGCCAATAAATGTCAGAAAGACGGATCCCAAAACCGAACTGCCCAAAGATAGATTTCGACGTACCAAGCAAATGGCGATACGTTCTAAATTACTTACGGTTCCGGAGCTGTCGAAGGGTTTAAGTCCGTCGGCGATGTTAGTCCTGGAAAGTACACCCCACCAAACCAACGTTTCAAAAACCAACCGAACTTTCTGTTATCTGCTCAAACCAACACCGACTTACTATACTCGGCCGTCCAGCGACGTCACTGAAGCATTCGAACATTCTTAGCCAATCATGCAATACTGTATCCGCGTGTGCCACATTATATCCTGACTACAGAGGCCGAGTCCCATTTCATGGTTCTAACTTGTATTGAGTCGAGGTATTGACACGAACACCATACATACGGATAGTATCAAATTATATATATATATAAGGATAGTGAGAAAATCCCACTGCACTTTAAGGCAAAAATTAAAGAAAGCTAAAGTTATTGATAATGTTATTAAGGTGCAAGCTATTTTGATCAGTTTTGTATTGTACATGGTAGACAGAAAAGTAATCTTTTTATGTGGTTCTACTGTAAAGGGGTGGTGGTGCTGGTGGTCTTTCCCACTGATATCAGTCAAAAGCTAACTATTTTATTTTCACGGTTAAACAAATATCTGTTACAACATATGGTAACCTTAATATTAAAATTAGTCAGAATGCACTTTGCTAGTCAGCATGGATTACAATCCCTTATGAATTATTGAATTCATGTCTCGAGGAATTCAGCAGAATAGGACCCCACCTGGTACTAGACAGGCATACTGTACATAATAAAGTGGCCACTCACTGCACAGCAAAACAAGAACATCCGAAATGAGAGGAACGAGAGGAGACCATTCAGTCCATCAAACTCATTTGTTCAGATCAGGGGTCCCCCCTCTGCGCTCCTGGAGGGCCACAGTGGCTACAGGTTTGCATTCTAACCCTTTTCTTAATTAGTGACCTGTTTGTGCTGCGAATTTACTTCTTTTCAATTCATTTTAATTGACTTGCTTCTAAAGACTCAGACCCCTGAATTGTTTCTTTTTCCATAATTAGCAGCCAAACAATAATGACATACAAAATGAGCCAAAACATGACCAGCAAACTGTGTCCATCTTACAGTATCTGAAAATAAGGAAAGATGAAGGTCTCAGAAATGCTGATGTTCTGAAGTCCCCAAACATTTTAGAAAAGAGAAAATCACCAATTTTGGAAATGTCTGCTATTTCCCAATGAGAGCAGCAACAACCCATGGAACTAAAGAACGGGTTTAATTAACAACACGACTCAGCGCCTAATTAAGCAACTGGCTGGAGTGAAATTAGTTGGAGCCTGAGGCCCTGACTTACTTGGTCTTCTGTTGGCACACTCACTCCTCATCTAATTTCTGTTTGGGTGCCATTTAAGGAAAGAAATAAGGCAATCAGAGGAACGATGATGAAATTCAGGAGAGCAAAGCTTAAAAAAGCAATTCAATTAAAGTTAATTCAAAAGAGGTTAATTAGCAGCAAAAAACGGTCACTAATTAAGAAATGGGTTAGAATGAAAACCTACAGCCACCATGACCCTCCAGGACTGGAGTTTGAGACCCCTGGTTTAGCTAATCGCTAAGAAAGAGGTGTCGAACTCCAAGCCTGGGGGGCCACAGTGGCTGCAGGTTTTTAATCTAACCCTTTTCCTAATCAGCGAGTAGTTTTCACTGCTAATTCACTCCTTAATTTTAATAGATAGTTTATTAATCCCACCCTGTTTTGGAGGATTCAGTCCTCTGAACTGATTTCTTTCTTCATTAAATGACAGCCAAACAGAAGTGAGATGTGAAACAAGCCAACAGATGACCAGCTAAACTGGGATTTCAAACTCCAACCAATCTCTTAATAAGAAACTGATTCTTGCTGCTAATTAAACCTCATTATTTAATTCCATAGCTTGTTGCTGCTGTCATTCTGCCACTGCAGACATTTCCAAAACTGTTGATTTTTCTGTTTTTTTCTAAGAATACCGTCCAAATGTTTTGGTGACCTGAGAGATCAGCCTTACTGAGACCTTCACCTTTCTTTATTTTTAGATATTGTGTGACGGGCACAGGTGAGCTGGTCATGTGGCGGCTCGTTTTGTGTCTCATTATTGTTTGGCTGCTAATTAAGGAAAAAAGAGACGACTGAGGGGCCTGAGTCAAGCTAATTAAAACTAAGACAAAAGAAGTTAATTAGCAGCAAAAACTGGTCACTAATGAGGAAGATGGTTAGAATGAAATCCTGCAGCCACTACGGCCCTCCAGGACTGGAGTTCGACACCCGTGCGCTAAGCTGTCCTAACCTCTCATCTAGTTACTCCTTGTCAAGGTCAGTAGTGGCATAGTTCACACTATTCCAGGTCTTTTACGAGTACAAAAATTGTATTAGTAAAGTTCTAATAAAGTTCTAAACTTTTTACCAATGGGACACAGATTAAGTAACTTGAGACACACAATAGTGTGAATTGAAATAGTGAAATAATTCACATTTTAATATTTTAGCTATTGGGTCAAACATTTATGTATATTGTTGTATCCAGATTGACATTTTTTACCTTGCAACTCTGGCAGTAAGTCCTGACTAGTATGGATGTCACTGCTGCCCAGTTTCTGTTACCATTAAAATTAAAATGTAATGCCCATCATGGCAAGCAAATAGATTACTTGGACTGTAAAGAAGCATTGTAAATATGTCTCTAATTAAAGTTCAAAAATAACCATCCCTCAACTCCTGAATAACACTTTTAACAGGACGGCATGTGGTAAGAGCCATGTTACTTGCAGCTCAGTCACCACTCTGGAGTTTATCCAGACAGGCTGCTATTGAGGATGCACTCAGATTTACTGGCAGATAACAAATCCAGACAGGAGCTGTCCGTCCCTCTGACATGCAGCTCGTCTTCATTGTCTGTCACTTAGTCCCATATATGACTGTAATTAAATTAATGAGACTGACTGAAAACATCCCAAGAGCCATAATGGACAGAAGGCCCTCATGGACAATCGTTTCCAGGAATATTCCCATGATTGGGAGAGCTACCATGTAATTTTTACAATAGAATTCCCTTTAAAGTCAAGCTCTTGAATTTCATGGCAGACCCTGTATGTTATAGAATCCTCCATATTGAATATCTTCGCTAAACATTTTATATTTAATTGCTGTAGGACCAGCTCCTCACTGACTAGCTAAACGGTGCTGTGGCGGACCTCTTTTAGAACAGTGTTGTCTTGGTATATCACCCAGGGTGGACATTTCCTACTGTACCTGCTCTAAATGTGAAGGTGTGACTTTTGGATCTTATTTAAGTTCTCTTCTTTCAGACTGCCAAGAATAATAATTGCTTTGTGTGTCTTTTTACATATTCAAATTGACAAATATCTCTGGTTATTCTACTGGTCTACCTACAGTCAGCGTTGTAGTCGGTGTGACAGTGCTCTTGGACTGCTATGATGTGATGCTTGCGAAGACCCTGCGGTTAGTACTCACTATACAAAGCTGTTTTTTGAAATTAAATGTGTTCATTTCATTATATTTGCTCTTTAGGCACACAGGTAAATCACTCCGCTTTCTGAAAGTTCCCCTCATCCATCCACACTTTTCCCTTTACCATCAGTAATCATTACCTGGCTGCAGTTCGTTGACCATCCTGACCACCCTCTCCAGTTTGCTCCTTCCAACAGTGGGTCCCAAGTGGATATCAGAGAGTAAAGCAAGTCTAAGGTTATTGAGAGAGGAGGGCAGCTTGTCCACCGTAATCTGGACGCGCACCACGGCTGGTGGCCGAGCCCCGTTGTACAGACCTATGACCGTCAATGCAAGCGTCACTGCAAGAGCCAGCAGCACAGTCCTGTTGGAGCCTGAGACAGCTGCCGTGGGCCCAGTAGCCAGCCGGTTTCGGATAAGTTTGTGGCACTGCTCTACAATGGAAAATATGAAAAGGAAAAAAACTAGGAGCACCCAAGAGCCCAAGCATGTGTAGGCCACCATGGCAATGGGATGTGGTTCTTCAGATACCAGGAAAAGCAGCGTGAAGAAACTGAGATGGGCCATCACAAGGAAGAAAAGCACAGCCACTTGCCATAGACACCCTTGGCTCAGCAGAAAGTTCAGTCTCTTCCAGATGTACATCGAACCAATCAGCATCAGTGAACTGAGCAAAAGCAGCATCTGCAAGCGGAGCAGCTGAGAGCGGGTCTGCTGCTCCACGCTGTCTGACAGTGAAGATCTACAGAGCAGGGCCGATAGGAAGAGTACAGCGGCGGCCAGGAGCACCTTGATCTCTGGTGTGAAACGGCTCGACCGGGCCCTCATTATAAGACGGGGGTGCTGGTTAGCTGAGAAGTAAAACTGAGTAGAGGGGTGAAAGGGGGAGGGCAGAGGGGACACCCGGGGGTGGGTATGTGACAGTGGGGGCTTCAGACTTGCAAATACCAGGGAGACAGACAGAGAAATAAAAGAAGGAGACAATTCAAGCAGGAAAGCAGACAAAAAGAGATGCAAGTGGATAGGGAGTGGTTAGGAGTATCAGGCTTAAGAGATTAATCAGGCGGAAAGACCTGGAGATGAAACAAGAGGGAGGCAGGTAATGAAGCGAAAGATCAACAACCCTGGGTTGGCTGGTGGAATAGGAAGTGTATGAAAAAAGAAGCAATGGCTGGACATGAGGACACCTGTGCAGGAAGAAGGCAGGTGGGCAAGTCAGTGCTACTCATCCACTGGAACAAAACTGGAGCAGACCAGTGCAGGTGACAATATCTGATCATCTCAGTCAAAGCAAATCCTGGATCCTGCAATGCCCACCACTTTATTCCTCCTGGCTCAAAGAAACAGAATCACAGCATCAATTCAGGCAATTAAAATGATGAATACTCAGTCCAGCGTCTTATAACCAATCCTGCGTCTTAACAACAGCAGTTCAGAAAATGCCGATCACTGAATCCATACATGTTGATTACTTAATCCGGGGTCAGTAAATGTTGATCACGCCGTGACTTGTCGTTCAGATGATACGGATCCCTTGGAGACTGAGCACTGGATCATTCAGAACAATGATGATCACTAAGGACCGCTCGATCAGTTCATAGTGTCAAAGCACAACATACACATCCATCTGTGTCTGTTCCTCATGGCGGCGTTTCACCGTACAATGGGTATCTCCCGGACTCTGTGCTTCTCGCCCTCATTTACAAGTGCCACTGCCGACACCTTTCCGCCTCTCTTATTGTGTCGCCGCGCCAGCCCCGGTGGACTTGGCGCGGTCTTCCTGTGTCTGCGCTTCCGTATCGTTACGCAGTTTCAGGGGGCGGAGTATTCGAACGGGGTACGAAACAGGAAATCTGTGCCGGAGCGACCGTTACCACTTTTGAAACGAATATTTACATCAACAGAACATTACATCATATAGTCTTCACATTGGCACAGGTCATAAAATCAAAAAAAAAAAAAAAAAATTCTTCGCTGTGTCAGGATGGCCGAGCGGTCTAAGGCGCTGCGTTCAGGTCGCAGTCTCCCCTGGAGGCGTGGGTTCGAATCCCACTTCTGACAAGAATATCGTTTTTCAAATAATCGGGAATACCAATGCCGCGTACAAATTATTATTGTTAGGGGCCGTCGGCTTTAATAGTAAAGCGTTAGAAAACGAAGGGAAAGTACCATTGAAAACTGCAGAGTCTCGCCGGCAGCTGATATCAAAAAATATATACGAAAATAAGCGATTAAGTAGAAAGGACTGTTGTGAGACATACATTTAGGGAAATCAAGCGGAAAAATCATGTACTTGTCAGAAGTGGGATTCGAACCCACGCCTCCAGGGGAGACTGCGACCTGAACGCAGCGCCTTAGACCGCTCGGCCATCCTGACACCATAGCGAAATTAACTGTACGCTGTACCCTTCTTAAATCATATTTGTGTATCTATGGCCACTACTGAAAAGTTACATCTCTAAGCCAGCAGACGAGTATGGAATAAAATCGCTAGCATTTAGTAAATGGTTACGCACAGGGAGAACTTAGGGTCAAGGGTCACTGTGTTATCAAAGTTAAGCAACAATATAAATATAAACGGATCTCGTTTCTGCTGATTAGATTGCCCTCTTCTGGTCGTCCAGAGCGTCAAATGAAGAGTGCCCTCTTCTGGTTGTAGTTCTATTTTACGGATACGTGAGTGATTTTAACTGAATATATGAATATTTTTATTTCAATTCATGAAAAAATGTAATTAGAATGTTTCCATCACGTCACATTTATACGGAAGCATATTAGGGCCACGGTGAAAAAAACTAAGGACACAGTGAAGAAAAAAAATCTAAATGTCGAGATTAAATTAATTTCACAAAGACATTTACCGTGTGGTGATTGGTTATTTGCAGAAAGAAAAAGGAAGATTAGGAACTGGAGGTTTAGTACATCAGACAGAGACAGCACGCATGCAATAAAGAAAGCCCGCTCAGAAGAACATCCATTGAATTCTGCGTTCGTGTCTTCGACCACCAGATCACGAACCCAACATTTACACAATATTTAAGTTAAACCTGTGCGATACCCATTCATACATCCAGTTTTGTGGAGCCTCGTCACACCTGCCATAAAGTTCTCTACTCTGAACATACACTTGGGGACCCCTTAATGCAAGGGAGCTGCACTACAGCCACGCCACAGTGCCCCCCGCCACCCATGTTTGATACATGCTTTACTGCATCCCATAAAGCATGTAATCGTGAAAAAGATATCAAGTATTTATCTTAGTATTTTGAATGTTCATAGAGCAGGAATATCATGACGTCAATGTGTGGCGATCGCTGCCGGTGTTCTGACGATTTGTCCTACTTTGTCGAAGTATCCTACCGTATATGTTACACCCATCCGTTTATTGTAAGTCGTAACATTAAACTTATAACGTTATACCATGTCATCATTTAACATGTTGTATTTAGAAGTCGTCTATCAAATTTCTGGAAATGTTAACAAAGATTTCACAAGACGGTCATTACTCGTGCATGGATACAATGGTCTGTACAAGATTAAAAGCACACATGCAAAATATGCAACTTATAAAATGTTGACAGTAAATACCTATGCATTGAGAGTAAATACCTATGCAGTATATTGTAATAAATGCATTAATATAGTAAGGCTAAGAAAAGCATACATATTACTGAAATACAGTGCTTCGAGAAAAGTTGCGTTATTTTGCTCTGCGCATGCGTAGTATCAGTTTCGCTAGAACACCGGCTCCTCTCAGTGCAAGAGGAAGTCAGTTTACAGTAAACTACGAGAATAAAGTGGAAATGGCGAGAATAGAGTCTACATGTCGATTTTAATCTCGACATTTAGATTTTTTTATTCTTTACTGTGTCCGTATTTTTTTTTCATCGTGGCCCTAATACGCTTCCGTACATTTAAGTGCAAAAGTGAAAAGAAATTGAATTCAAATTTAATGAGCAGTCTCATTGTATCCATCATAGCTAACACCCTACTACTACAGACATAATTCAAATTTAACAAATGTAATAGTTTATTCATGTGTACAATATTCTTCTCAATCAATTTACCATGAAAATATTTAGTCAAATAGTTTTTAATATATTTGTAAAGAAAAAAAAATACATATTCATTGTCTTACATTTAACTAATTAAGCTTTTCTCACTTTTTTCACTTTGTTTGGTGGCCCGTTATTTGTTCGCTTTGTCTGTCATTATGAATTATCCAGCAGTGGTGTGCCATCAGACTCACATCCCAGATTGTTTTTCCATTAAGAAAGCAAGTAAGGCAGTCCACCCATCTTGGTATCATCTTCAAACTTAACCAGTTTGTTACTTATATTCCTATCTAAATCATTTATATATATTAAAAATAGCAGCGGCCCTAGCACTGACCCCTGTGGAACACCACTGTTAACATCGGCCAGTTCTGATGAGGTTCCTCACACCATCACCCTCTGCTTCCTGTGTCTGAGCCAATTCTGCACCCATCTAAAAACATCACCCTGAACTCCCACTTCTTTTAACTTGATGCCCAACCTCTCATGTGGCACCTTATCAAATGCTTTCTGAAAGTCCAGATAAATAATATCATAAGCTCCACTTTGATCGTATCCTTTTGTTGCCTCCTCATAGAACTCCAGCATGTTGGTAAAACACGACCTCCCTCTTCTGAGCCCATGTGACTGTTCAGAATAACTCCTGTCTTTGTATGTGTTGCTTAATCTTATCCTTAATAATTTTTTAATTCATTTTCCTGTGATGCATGTTAAGCTTACTGGCCCATGGTTGCTTGATTTTGCCCAATCACCCTTTTTATATAACAGGATAATATTTGCCATTTTCATAATTTCCCCAGTGCACAGTCACTTCCTAAAAATATGCATCAAGGGTTTATATATGTACTCACCAGCCTCCGTAAGAACTCCAGAATAAATGTTATCTGGTCCTGGAGATTTGTTCGATTTTAGCCTATTTAATCTAAGCAGTACTTCTCCCAGGTGGCACGATGGCGCATTGGTAGCGCTGCTGCCTCACAGTTAGGAGACCCGGGTTTGCTTCCCGGGTCCTCCATTCATCGAGTTTGCATGTTCTCCCTCTGTCCCCATGGGTTTGCACCGGGTGCTCCGGTTTCCTCCCACAGTTAAAAGAGATGCCAGTTAGGAAGATTGGCCAGGGTGTGTATGTGTGTTCGTCCTGTGATGAACTGGCACCTGTCCAGGGTTTGTCCCTGCTTTGTGCCCTGTGCTAGCTGGGAGAGCTCCAGCATCCCCCACAACCCTGTTCAGGACCAAGTAGGTTAGAAAAAAGACTGACGGACTCCCTGACAGGACTTCTTCCATCTACAATTTCCAAATCCCTCAGTACCTCCTTAGTAGTCTCTTTTACTGTTGAGAGGACACCTGTGAAGATGTCAGAAAAATAGACAGAGCTGGATGTGGCAGAGTTAAAGATGCTAAGATTTGCACTGGATGTGACGAGGATGGATAGGATTAGAAATGAGGACATTTAGGGGGTCAGCTCAAGTTGGACGGTTTGGAGACAAAGTCAGAGAGGCAAGATTGCCTTGGTTTGGACATGTGCAGAGAAGAGATGCTGAGTATATTGGGAGAAGGACGCTAAGGATAGAGCTGCCAGGGAAAAGAAAAGGAGGAAGGCCTAAGAGAAGGTTTATGGATGTGGTGAGAGAGGACATGGAGGTGATGGGTGTAACAGAACAAGATGCAGAGGACAGAAAGATATGGAAGAAGATGATCCGCTGTGGCAACCCTTAACGGGAGCAGCCAAAAGAAGAAGAATTTTTTAAATTCCCCTTTATTATTCCTGATGCTCTTCACCTCCTCCTTGACTGTTCTTTTACTACGAAAATACTGAAAGAACCTCTTTGGGTCATCTTTCACCTGATCTGCTATGTTCCTAACTAACTGCCTTTTAACCTCCTTAATATCCTTCTTAATGGTTGCCCTCATGTTCCCATATGGTGTATGATTCACATTGCAGTTGTTAGTGTTATACACCTTATACAGATGTGTTTTTCCTTTGCAGTTTCTTTTTCAACTCTTTATTAACCCATTGAGGTTTTCCTACTAATTCCAAATTTTGAGACGTACTTGTCCTGTATTATTTGTATTTGTAATTATTTGTAAAGAACTTGATCACCTGATCAGTAAAAACTGAAAGTGAAGTAAAGAATTTAGGTATTTTTATGGACTTTGCCCTAAACCTCAAATCAAACATTAACCACATTACTAGAACTGTATTTTTTCATTTAAGGACCACTATGAAACTTAGTCCTCTTATAACATCATAAGATGCTGAGAAATTAATTCACACTTTTGTTTTTAGTCAACTAGATTACTGTAATGCTCTCCTAACAGGACTACCTAAGAGAGACGTCAATCAGTTGCAGTTAGTTAAGAATGCAGCAGCCAGAATTGTAACCAGGAAAAAAAAATCGGAGCTCATCACACCAGTTTTAACATCGTTACACTGGTTACCTGCGCCCTTTAGAATGAGTTTTAAAATACTATTACAGGGTTATAAAGATCTGATTAACTATGCTCCTTGTTATATTTTGGAGTGCCTCATGTATTCTCAATTGAAGTCTTAGATAATCAAATACTATTATTTTCACAAAAGAAGTGGTGAGGTGGCCCTTTGCTGTTATGCATCAAAAATCGGGAATAATTAACTGATACACTATAGATACACAAAGCTAACACAGTCGAACATTCAAAAAACTAGGGGGCTTTTCCTCCTGCTCACTACGCTTGCCAACCCCCGAGCTGGCACTATGCGTTTGCCACTTTGTGGTTCAGCTGCTCACGTATGGGGATGCGGATCTACAATATAAACAGATTTTTATTTTCATGGGAACTGTTACATATGCATAATAGAACTATTTTACATTACAGCATGTAATTAACCATATTAAAAAAATAGTAAAACATAATAATTTGAAAGTAAATTATGCTTCATGTTGCGTTCGAGTTTTTCATTGCGTTATATGATGTGGACGCTAGGGGTCGCTGTTGCCCCGTTGAACCCACCAGACAGACGTCCCAGACACACTTGTAAAAGCACAAGAAGATTCTTTTAACATTTTCTTCAATAAAGTGCACAAAGCATCGCACTCTCCACAATTCTCCAATAATAAAGCAATACAATAACCAATCCTCCACTCCCAGCAACTCCATCCTCTGCCACCCAACTCCGGCTCGATCTGCTGGGGTTTCCCACAGTCCTTTTAATGTCTCTGACCCGGAAGTATTTCTTCTCCGGGTCAACACCACATCTTCCGTCATCACGTGTCCTGGAAGTGCTGCAGGCTTCCATCCTCGTGACCCCGAAGTACTTCCGGCTTGGCATAACTGTAATAGTCCCCGGGTTCTTGGGAAGCTCCCCCTGGCGGCACCCAACAGGGCTGAAGAGACGGACTCCATGTCCCATGCTGCCCTGCGGGAATCCGAGGAACCACTTCCATCCAGGGGAGCTGCCATCTAGAGTCCCGGGGGATGTAATGCCCTGAAAAGGCTGCTTTCTTCTGTAGAGTGACGTCCTGGCCAGACTGAAACGCCGGCTGTCCATTACAATGATTTCGTTTTGTCTGGCTTTGAAATTAACACAAAAATATTTTGTAAATGTACACTTTTACTGTACAACTTGAGTAAAAACAATTTTTTTTATTTAAATTTTCATCAATACTGCATTGAATTTTGATTCTGCAACGTATTATAAATGCCCATGGGAGAATTTAGTTTCTTTCTCTCTAATAAATAAACTGACTTTTTTGAATGTTTGTCTCTGTGATTTGCTAATTGTCTTTGCAAAATCTATTCTAACGTGAAACGGTTAATGTTTTAATATGAATGGTATGTCAAGATCTCCTTTGTTGTCTAGTGTTATCCGGGGAAGATGTACTGCATTACCTTTCTTGGATACATCCTTCTTTCTACAGTAATTTGGTCGGTGGAAGACCAGGTGGTGTTAACGGTTGTAGATATTCTACGGGATATTGTAAGTTGATGTTTTCATCTTCCGCACGATCACCACCAGCTGTTTCAGCATAGTCTATTGATACGCATTTAACCAATTTGCTGTGTAACCGATCAACAATTTTCACATTAATTTGTTTGACTTCATTGTTTCTTGGTGCGATGATTGCCTGTGTACTCTTTTATTCTGTTGATATCCTTTTGGGATGAAATTCATCAATAAGATTTGGACATAATACATCTTCTTTTATTGGGAACTTAAGGTGAGGAAAACATAAAGATGTATAAGAGCTGAAAGTGCAGGAAGTGTGTCTGACAAAAGCATTGACACGAATGAGATGTGAGTGGACCGTGTGCATGTTTGAATATGGTTGAGAGGAGGGTGTGACTTGAAACAGTCTCATGTCAAAAGTCTCGTCTTGAAACGACTTGAAAAAATTTCTTCAAAAAAGTCTTGTCTCGTCACAGGATTTTTTTATATAATAGAGAGACATAACTCATGAAACCCACTTTTTAAAGTTAGCTTTTTTCCATAGGTGTATAATAATATACAGTAAGAAGACCGGGGTTTGTGTGTGGAGTCCACTCTGTGTGGAGTTTGCTTGTTCTCCCCATATCTGTGTGGGTTTCCTCCCACAGTCCAAAGACATGCAGGTTAGGTGAACTGGTGACACTGAACTGGCCCCGCCGACTGTTTGGTATGTGGTTGTGTGTTTGAGTGTTCATCCTGCGATGAACTGCCGCTCTGTCCTGGGTCTGTTCCTGCCTGTGCTAGCTGGGATAGACCCCTCACGACCATGGTCTGGATTGATGGTCTGGTTAGTACAGGACATGTATACATATACATATATACAGGGTATATATATTCTAGGGGGCTTACCCCATGCTTGCTTCACTCACCAACCCCCCTGGCTTGCGCTATGTGGCACCCCAAGAAGACACAGTTGCTCCTCCGAAACCCCCTCTTAAACGGTGATAAAATGGGAAACAAATACATGAGTTCTTTTAGTTTATAATTTAAAAATGGAATAATAATATGAAAATCTAACAACATCAGATTAAAGTTCGATAAATTTTGAAAAGAATGATTGATACCAAACATATATATGTAGGTTTCAAGCCCGATTTAAAGCGTGACAAAAAATGTGACATCAAAACGTGACATAAAATTGCTGCACAAAATCATTGCACTTTTAGGCTTAGGATTTTATATTTAGAGAGTATATGCAGTATATATATATATATATATATATATATATATATATATATATATATATATATATATATATATATATATATATATACACAGTCTGTATATACATTGTAGGTGCCACATGGGCTGGATGGGCATTTCAGCCAGAAGAGGGTATGATTCCTTACCCGGACAGGGGGGCACCTAACAGACAGATGGGCAATCCCATCCGTGGAGGAAAAAGGCTTCAGACCCGGAAGGAAGGGAGCAACGGTCAACCCACGAAAATGAGAAGATATCTCTGGGGGCTTTTTACTTCTCCCCCAGCACACTAGTTGGCAGCAGCCCTGAATATCAGTGCCTAGTGGAAAACCAGCAGGGCATGTAAGAGATGCAGTCCAGGAGAACTGTATGACCCAGAAGTACTTCCATCGGGCAGTGACCCTGGCACCAGAAGTACTCCTGGGTCTTTAATAAAGGGACCGCACTCCCTTGGCGAGGCAAGTCAGAGCTGGGAGGATAAGAGGCAACACTCGATTGGAGGAGGGCAGTGCGATGGAGAAAGAAACTTGTGTTTTGGGGCTTTTGGTTACTTGTTTGAGGAGTCTGGTTAATAAACCAACCTTTATTTGAATATGGGACTGTCCTTGTGTGTTCATGTTGGGGTTTGGGCTCGCTGACACCCCGGTTTCCATCACAATATACACTCACCTAAAGGATTATTAGGAACACCATACTAATCCGGTGTTTGACCCCTTTGCCTTCAGAACTGCCTTAATTCTACGTGGCATTGATTCAACAAGGTGCTGAAAGCATTCTTTAGAAATGTTGGCCCATATTGATAGGATAGCATCTTGCAGTTGATGGAGATTTGTGGGATGCACATCCAGGGCATGAAGCTCCCGTTCCACCACATCCCAAAGATGCTCTATTGGGTTGAGATCTGGTGACTGTGGGGGCCATTTTAGTACAGTGAACTCATTGTCATGTTCAAGAAACCAATTTGAAATGATTCGAGCTTTGTGACATGGTGCATTATCCTGCTGGAAGTAGCCATCAGAGGATGGGTACATGGAGGTAATGAAGGGATGGACATGGTCAGAAACAATGCTCAGGTAGCCCGTGGCATTTAAACGATGCCCAATTGGCACTAAGGGGCCTAAAGTGTGCCAAGAAAACATCCCCCACACCATTACACCACCACCACCACCAGCCTGCACAGTGGTAACAAGGCATGATGGATCCATGTTCTCATTCTGTTTATGCCAAATTCTGACTCTACCATTTGAATGTCTCAACAGAAATCGAGACTCATCAGACCAGGCAACATTTTTCCAGTCTTCAACTTTCCAATTTTGGTGAGCTCGTGCAAATTGTAGCCTCTTTTTCCTATTTGTAATGGAGATGAGTGGTACCCGGTGGGGTCTTCTGCTGTTGTAGCCCATCCGCCTCAAGGTTGTGCGTGTTGTGGCTTCACAAAAGCTTTGCTGCATACCTCGGTTGTAACGAGTGGTTATTTCAGTCAAAGTTGCTCTTCTATCAGCTTGAATAAGTCGGCCCATTCTCCTCTGACCTCTAGCATCAACAAGGCATTTTCGCCCACAGGACTGCAGCATACTGGATGTTTTTCCCTTTTCACACCATTCTTTGTAAACCCTAGAAATGGTTGTGTGTGAAAATCCCAGTAACTGAGCAGATTGTGAAATACTCAGACCGGCCCGTCTGGCACCAACAACCATGCCACGCTCAAAATTGCTTAAATCACCTTTCTTTCCCATTCTGACATTCAGTTTGGAGTTCAGGAGTTTGTCTTGACCAGGACCACACCCCTAAATGCATTGAAGCAACTGCCATGTGATTGGTTGATTAGATAATTGCATTAATGAGAAATTGAACAGATGTTCCTAATAATCCTTTAGGTGAGTGTATATACACCAATTAGTTCCAAAATTAAAACAAGTGAATTGGTCGGGAATGATAAAGCACATAAAACAATAACCAAAAATAACAAGGATGTTGTATATTATCAAAATTTGGAAAAATCAAATTCTGTACAAAACTTTTTCAAAACGGCAGGATCTAATCAATAACATTTTAGAATAAGCACTTCAATTGAGGAAGCAAATTCTCTCCCCTCTTTTTTATTCTATTTATTTTTATTCATTTACATATTTTTACTATTGTTAAAGTTTTACTCTGCTGGCTTGGCTCTCTTTCTCATGGGTGGGGGTTGATTTGTTTCAAATCTAGTTTTGTTAAACTTGACTTGCTCGTATGGCTTGTTGTTTGATTCTAATAAAATTAATAAAATATAAAAAAATAATAATAATAATAAGGATTATCTTGTTACAATGGCACCTGTCAGATGATGTGATATATTAGGCAGCAAGTGAACAGTCAGTTCCTGAAGGTGATGTGTTGTTGGCAGGAAAAAGTGTAAGGACCTTAGCAGTTTTGACAAGGGCCAAATTTTGATGACTGGGTCAAAGCATCTCCAAAACAGCAGATCTGGTGGGGTGTATGTACTGGTTAGTATCTGAAAAAGTGGTCCGATGAAAGAGAACTGGTGAACCAGCGGGCACCCAAGGCTCATTAATGCACGGGGGAGCAAAGGCTGTCGGGTCTGGTCCGATCCCACAGAAGTGCTACTGTAGCACAAATTGCTGAAAAAGTCAAATGTTAAGTAATGTCAGAAACACACAATACATCTCAGCTTGCTGTGTAGCTGCAGTTATAGATAAAAGACTATTTGGTGTTAAAGTGAACACTAATTTCACAGCTTTGAGAATTAGAACGAGTGACAAAGCCATGCCCTGAATATAATACAAAATAAATGCTTCTGTTTCAGTATCAAGGTTTGTTTTGTATTGCTGTTTATTTAAACATTTTCTAAAGAAGCCCTTGGGCCAGGAGAATATATAACATATAGGGAAAATGAACAAAACGGCAATCTAATTTAAAAAAAGTTCATTTTTTTGGATAAAGGGCCCATCTCATCCGGATGCCAGCTATGTTCCTGGATGTTTTTGGTTAGCCTCCAATGAACTCACCAGCAGACACAAGGACCTGACGTGGAAGTGGTGCACACAAGGAGCCTGCCTCTCCATTAGTTCATTCAGGCCAGGCAATCGTGCAGCTACAGAAGTCACACGGCCCCACTTCTGGAAAGGCCTAGCTGTGAAGTCACTGCTGGACACCCTGAAACAAGAACTGGGGAAGACGGTACCCAGAGATAATGACTGGCACCACCTGGTGCTATGCGGACTATTCCTGGGTACCTGCACACTGGAAGGCACTGCCGAGGCATGGCGCCTCTTGGGCTGTGTGAAAGGCGCTCCATGGGTCACCAGGAAATGCCTTGTACTCTAAAAGGAAGGGATCAGAGTTTAGGACTGCGGGAGATCATCCACAGCCTGCTCAGAGACTATACTACCCTGGATGAGTTCAGAGCCCCCATCCCTGACATAGGGAGAGCAGGGGGACCACCTTCACCACTAGAGTCAACACCCAGACGTTACAAAAGTTCCTCGACAAAGTCCACTGTTTGAGGCTAAGAACTAAAAGTCTGGGGCTCAGTCGAGACTGCAATGGGGTGTTCTGGAATGTGGCCGATTGTGAAGAACTGCGTCGCATTGTCATTGATTATAGCAGAGAAACAGATCACAAATATACGTAAATAAAGTCAAAAACAGCATATGGAATTGTTATTCATATTTGTAATCCACACAAGACAGACAACAATGCTAACAGAATATGCAAATTTAAACAAAGTTTTGTGATCCCCTTATTAAAATTCCAAGTTGGTATTAGTTAATGGACTGAACTGAGTCCACCTTGATTCAAGTGACAATGTTTAATTACAGTAATAAGTCTTAGCCGAGATAGTTTTCATTTAATATTTTGATTCAGCTTTAAAATGTATGGAGTGCAAACACATTTATTCTAGTATACTTTAAATAGAAATTCTTATGTTGAGTTAAAAAAGGCAAGCAAGTAACTGTCTAATTTTTAAAATAAATCCAATGCATCATTTTTTTCACTCTTGACATAATGTGTGTGTGTGTGTGTATGGGTGTGTGAGTGCATCTGTGGTGTGTGTTTGTGTGTCTGTGTTTCTGTGTGTGAGTGTTCCTCTGTGTTTGTCTGCGTGTGTGTGTTGTATGTTGTGTGTGTGTGGTGGGTGTGTGTGTGTCCCTGTGTGTTTGTCTGTGTGTGTGTTGCTGTGTGTTTGTCTGTGTGTGTGTTTCTGTGTTTGTCTGTGTGTTTGTGTTTCTGTGTCTCTGTGCGTGTGTTTCTGTGTGTTTGTCTGTGTGTGTTTCTGTGTTTGTCTGTGTGTGTGTGTGTTTCTGTGTGTTTGTCTGTGTGTGTTTCTGTGTTTGTCTGTGTGTGTTTCTGTATTTCTGTGTTTGTCTCTGTGTTTGTGTTTCTGTGTCTCTGTGCGTGTGTTTCTGTGTTTCTGTGTTTCTGTGTCTCTGTGCGTGTGTTTCTGTGTCTCTGTGTGTGTGTGAAACATCCCAACTGCGAGTGCCGAGAGTCCACAAAGAGTCCGAGATGAGACTTCAAGGCGGTTTGCTTTGTCCCATCAGTATTTAAATATGATTTAAATTGCCAACAGGGCAGCAGGCCTCTTCTTTATCTCGTCATCATGTCCCTTGTGTCAGACTGGGCCGTGTTTAATCATAAGAGTGACTTCGCTCTTCTAGGCCTAATGGGGAGGATTCCCCACAGTACACTTTACTTTAGTAAGTCATTTAAAATAATCAGATAACACTGCATGAACGTCTGCGTCACTGATTGGATTATTATTTGCATTTGAGGTAGCGTCTGAGCCCAGACATTTGTAATTCAGATAAACCATCCAGAAGCAATTAAGCAATACAAGCAAAACCATAATTGAGTTAAATAAAACAGAAGAGCCAATAAACTCGCTGACTACGGTGAATCAAAAGATGTGGCAGAAATGTCTTACAGTCTGCATTATTTGATTTTTTTCTGAATTTGGATTCAGATACTGAAAATTTGACCCGTTCCATTTTCCTGGACCTCTTCTACACATTACAGCTTACTGGGAAGCAAGAGCCCATCCCAGAGGCAGGGCAGGAATGTACCCAGGATGGGATGCCATGCTCTGTCTTCTCGGTCACATTCACACATACACACTCGTGTCATCATGCCAGGCCAGTTTGGAGATGCCAGTCAGCCTGTTAGGCAGTTCTTCAGGATCGCTGAGGAGGGGGTCTTAGGGGCTATGAACCAGCAGGGTTGAGCTCTGTACCCCAATACTGCTCACACAGCCTTCCATCTTATTACTATTATGCTGGGCAGTGTGGTGTAGTGGTTGCAGGTTCAAATTCTGCCACTGATGTCGTGTAACCACAAGCAAGTCACTACACCTGCCAGTGCCGCAACTGGAAAAGCAAAGATTGTATCTCAAATGTCGTACATCGCTTTGGAAATAATTATGAAGCCGACTTATTCAGCCTGTCAAAGCAGGACCAGCACACAACGGAAAACCACATATAATGAGGCAAATGTTATCAATGAAGGCAGGAAAAGATTTCAGAGTAAGAAAGTGGCTGGATTGAAACCAGCAGCCATGGTGTTCATCCATCCATTTTCCAACCCGCTGAATCTGAACACAGGGTCACGGGGGTCTGCTGGAGCCAATCCCAGGGCACAAGGCAGGAACCAATCCCGGGCAGGGTGCCAACCCACCGCAAGACACACACCAAGCACACACTCGGGCCAATTTAGAATCACCAGTCCACCTAACCGGCATGTCTTTGGACTGTGGGAGGAAACTCATGCAGACACGGGGAGAACATGCAAACTCCACGCAGGGAGGACCCGGGAAGCAAACCCGGGTCTCCTAACTGCGGGGCAGCAGCGCTACCCACTGTGCCACCGTGCCACCCCAGCCATGGTGTTCCCCCAAAAACTCAGAAAGAAGCATTTTGAAAATACAAAAACAAAACACTGAAACCTTATCTGTCAGACATTTTGTGTTAGTGCATGCTGTACAAAGGATAATCAAATCCTTTAAAAACCTTAAACTGAAAATGTTTCCTTTTCTTATTCTGAAGGACCGTCCACTATTGCCAGCACATTGTAGTCTGTACTGTGTATCACATTTTTGCTATGCACATATAATGGGAATTCTTTCCAAAGTGTGATAGGAGATCTGGAGAGTAGCATATCTATATAAATAAAGGTAATTCGACAGACAAAAAGGTTATTGTTCCTCACTTTTGTCTGCACACACTGAATCGGTCTCAATGGGCTAGGCTGCTATTCGCGACCGTGTAGCCAAGTAGGGTGTTGGTAACCTAATAATAATACAAGGGCCTGGAAAGTACAGCTGGATGTGGACTGTGGACAGCAGCGAACGATCGGCATCAATGTTTAACTGCGGTGAACGCCCCGACAGCTCGTGATGTGTGTGTGTGTGTGTGTGTGTGTACTGACCGAGTGGGTAGGCGGGTGTCATTGGGTAGAGATAGACAGCGAGAGAGAGAGAGAGAGAGAGAGAGAGAGAGAGAGAATAAGAACAGGTGCGCGTGTGCAGTCCGCAGATGCACAGCCTCACAAGACCCCGGAGGACCACACTCGACTTGCGCGATTTTTAAAAGCGCCGATTTAAGGACACTTTGTATCAAGCCTTTTGGAGACTCCGGGTGATCATCACGATTCATGATGGAAACTTTTCCGGCTAAAGTGAATACCGAGACCAGCAGTCCTCCGCAGTCTTCGAGCAGCTCCAGCAGAGTCACCGTCGCGAGTATCCAAGTGAATTTACTTTTTCTCAGAAGTCTTACTGGGATTCTAACTATCCTTGAAATCGTAAGTAACTGCACTACATGGCTTCGTCATGTTTGCGTGAGTTATGGTCTCTGAATTCCCAGTTGAACCCGAGCACACTCGTACACGATTAACGGTCAAACGCCTAAAATGTTGTGAATTGTAAAATGGCATATGCGGTGTA